>NC_047052.1:7317500-7545056 GCF_011762595.2 Tursiops truncatus
GGTTTTGATGTGCTCTCAAAGCCCCGATATTTATGTGTTACCTGCTTCTATTGCTTAGCCGTTTACAAAACGCAAACTGGTAATGCCAGTCTCAGCCTCTGCCTGACTTATCTCTGCACTGGAAGACAAGTGGATGGTGGGGAATCTGAAGGGCCTCCCTCAGGGATGCCCCCATGCCAGCCCTGAGCCAACCTGCAGGGGCTCCTGCCCCCTCAACCCCAGTGCCTTAAGCCAAGGGTACTGGGGCATGTGTAGACCACATCGTTTCTTGATCTTTTGAACCTGGCAGATGTCTGTCTGTTGCCGCATTTTCTCTTGCAACAAAGATCTGCTTTAATAGAAACAATGTTATAAGAGAAAAATTCCAGCCTGTGTCCAAATGAATATCCTCTGTCCAAGGTGGTGTATCCTTATATTATATCCATGGTTGTACGGTATCCCTTGTTTCCTATATGCCCCAGATTTCATATATTATAGCCTCATGCTTGTCGCACATTTCATATATTTCATATATTATAGCCTCATGCTGGTCTCTGTGTCTGGGAAGTTTTTCTTACCATTCTACAAAATTCATCTTGGGAGGCAGGTTAAGAATAATTTTTTTTTTAAATGTCGCTGTGATTATTATCAGCACACATGCTTCCTCCAGTCTTACCTTATAACTACTATTTGGGAACTCGACAACCCCAAACAGACAAGTATGGAATGGGGCTGTGACTTTCTTCCTTCTTCCATCTTTCCTCTCCCCTCATTTTACCCGAGTGCGTAGTTCCTGAAGTTGTATATAAATTAAACTTTTGTAAATTAGTTATATTTTAAATGTGAAGTGACAATGCTATGTAGAGAAATGCTCTGAAGAACCATTCTGTAATATGCATAACCATTTAGCCGCTCTGTAATTACATAGTTGGCATGTGCTTAAGGTAGGTTGTACTTGAACTCTAGGCTTTCCGTCTCCTAAATGATGGGCAGACAGAATATATGACTGTATTTGTAAACATCTGCTTTCCATAACTGGTCTTTGTGATGTCTTGTCTAAGTTTAGGTTTTTTGGTTTTGTTTTGTTGGTTTGTCTTTACAAAACACCAGAAATGCAGGAGTGACTATAGTACAACCGTCACTGAAAGGCGTATTTTGCCTTTTGAGGTCATACACTTTATAGTCTAGAAGCAGTTAACAGGTTCTACTCATTCTTTCTTCTCTGAATGAAGAAACCATCTGGATTCATCCCCAAGAAGAGGCCCTGATTTCCCACTGTGTCTGGACAGTGGGGGTCTTGGACCCAGTACTGTTTGAGGACCCTCCAGCTCTGGCAGCCTGCCCACCTAAGTCAGTGGTTTTTCAAGCCCCTCTTTATAAGCTGCAGAATAATGAATAAGCTCACTATGTAAAGCAGTCTTAAGTGTTTGATTGGGAGGGAAAAAGTATCCACCAGTATGAGGGACAAAGCCCACCTGCTCAGCCCAGATGTACTTACCTGTTGAGATCTTGAGGCAGTTTGAACTGATCCAAGTTACAACATAATGTTTTTTTTCCTTAAGAAAAACTCATTTGTTGAGATAAGGGTTATAAATTCTATAGCTTTGGGGGTAAACATATAATAATTTAGAATTGAGGAGAGCCAGTTTGAACAAGGGAAGGGCCAAATTTAAAGGTTTGTAGTATCTTTTCTGAGCAAATAATTTGGTCAACAAAATGTTGACTAGAAGATCCCTCTGTGAATAGATAAGAATGCTTTGCATTTGGCATCTTTTTCTTTAGGTAATTATTCAAGTACCTGTTAAAGGCCCTCTGATATCTTATCTGTGTTAGCCGTGGTTTAAATTGTTTCTCTGTGGATAGTCACTCTAGGCCTTGTCCCAATTTCTATTCAGATTAAATCAGGACATCCGAACTGGTCTTTGATGTCCAAGTTTAGATAAAGGCTAAATGTTTACTAGAATGCAGCCCCCCCTTAGGGTTCTAGGTCACTAACAAAAATCCTGCCATTTTAAGGAGTTAAGCATGTTACAATTCAGTGCCAGTGGCCCTCTTCCTACCTCCAGGTGATGATCTCAGTTAGGTTTTGGTTCCTCTAGTCCTCCCCAAACCAAGCATGGAGGGCTCTGTGTTTCACCCCTCATTCTGTTATGTTTGGCTGTCTCATTAGTAAAGCTTTCCAAACCCCTATTCTTTTTTGAAATTAAAAAAATCACCGAGTGGAACTGTGGCAGCACCCGACAGAGGGCTCCTGCAGGGCCTGAGGTCAACTACTGGGTGAGGCCAGGCTGAGGTGTGGGGATGCTCCTGGGCAAGGGCAGGGCCATAGGGGCTGGAAACCTCGGAAAGAGTATAGATCTGACAGAGAGACGAGGGACAAGGCCAAGGGGAAGACTAAGAATAAGACCCGGAGACATTTGGACAAGTATGTAGGGCTTTGGCTACTCAGGGAGACTTTCCCTAATTTTTAGCTATGTTCTTTTTATTCTGGACTTTGCCCCCTATTGTGAAATTTACCTGTACTTCCAGGACCATGCTATAAAATGACTTGAACCCAGAATCAAATTTGCTTTCAACCTCTCCCGAAGCACGGGAGCCCCAGCCCGTCTCCCTGCGGGCTCCCCCAGCTGGCCAAGCAGGCCGAGCTGCACAGTTGGAGTCCCGCATCTGGGACTTTTTGGGTGTCTGGGCTTGGGTCCAGTGCAGCCTTAGTGCTGCAGTTTAGGGGCTACGGAAAAGTCAGATGGGGAAGAAACGGGCTCCTGTGGCTGTGATTGAGGGCAGATGAGGGTGGTCCCTGGTACCACGGGCAACACTCTCCCACTGTCTGCCAGGCTAACTGGGGCACTGGAGCCAGGAGAGATTCAGTGCTGTGCGCTTGATGCCCAGGCTAAACTCTGACCCGAGCTCCACTAGCCGGTCACATGATACAATAATTCCACTTGAATTGGCAAGGCACTGTTCTAAGAGTTCAAAGCCTCTTCTGGGTATTATCTCTTTTTATCCTGAGCAAATTCATGAGGGTCAGGGATCATTTTCTCCTGTGACCCAAGGAGAATCCAATCAACAGAGAGCTTGTGTTTAGTCAGGGCTGGTGTGCACCTTGGGCGTCTGAAGGTGCCAACTTATCTCCAAGGTGAGGGAACAGCTGGAGCACTGGGTGGAAAGTATCACATAAGGCAGGAAGGAAGGCTTCAGAATGTCATTCCTTCCTGTAAGATGGGAACAATTTGACATAGGATGTGGTAAAGACGAGGAGGTAATGTATGTAAAACAAATCAAATAGAGGTTTGATCTGTGGTCTTCCTGAATGTGGTGATCAGATCAAATACAAATAGCTGGATCATTTCCCTTTAATGAATAGCTGTTCAAAATCACCTAGAAATCCTGCGGGCATGGCCAGTTGTCATTTGGAGTTCGATGGGTCTTCACTCTTTAAAAGTCCTCAGAGGGCTTCCCTGGTGGAGCAGTGGTTGAGAGTCCGCCTGCTGATGCAGGGGACGCGGGTTCGTGCCCCGGTCCGGGGAGATCCCACATGCCGCGGAGCGGCTGGGCCCGTGAGCCATGGCCACTGAGCCTGCGTGTCCGGAGCCTGTGCTCTGCAACGGGAGAGGCCACAGCAGTGAGAGGCCCGCGTACCGCAAAAAAAAAAAAGAAAAGTCCTCAGAACTCAGCTTCCTAACTTGTGGACTCAGGGTCCTTGCTTGGGACTCCTGTTAATCCATGGGCCATCTTCATTCCCTGGCCCTTTTCCTCATCCTGTTTTGCTTGAATTTCCACTGCACCAGTCTGAACACCATTGCTCTGCAGATTTATACCATGCCGCTCATACTGATTTTGTGTCACCTTGAAGTGTTGTAGCAAAAAATGTACTTTTCCAGTTTAATCTCCCAGATCAAAACTATTGTATATCTTCCTGAACACAGTCTTAGGATAACTCCAGTGCAACAAGTAAAACTAGCTCCATCATCCTTTTTCCTAAGAGCTGAGAACTAGGATTTTTTTTTTTTTAATAGCCCAGCTTTCCCCCTGGACATTGTTGACTCTGCCCTATAAAATGAGGGGATTAATACCTAGGGTCCCTCCTAATTCTGTCATTGTAGTGCAGTTAACTTGACTGTAAATATTACCAGACACTCAAAATGTGAACAGTTCTTTTTGCTGCAGATTTGCGATCAGACCTCCTCTGGATGCTGGCTTTTGTAGTGTGAAATTTAAAAAAAATCTAAATGAATTTCAATTTGTACATTTCAAAAGTTGTTTATAGTAAAAATCCTAAAGAGATTAAGAAAAAAAATTATTTTACATAAGACTATGAGAATTCAACTTTACTAACACATTCTTTATAAACAACGCATGTACTTTTTTTTTTTAAGACAATTTTTTAGAGCAGTTTAAAGTTCATAGCAAAATTGAGAGGAAGGTACAGAGATTACCCATATGCCCCCTCTCCCCGCCAACAGATGCACAGCCTCCCCCAGAATCAGCATCCCCAGAGTGTGGACATTTGTTACAAATGATGAATCTACGCTGACATGTCACAATCACTTAAAGTGTTTACATCAGCGTCATTCTGGGTATTGTATGTTCTGAACACACATACTTTTTTTTGAATTTTATTTATTTTTTATATAGCAGGTTATTAGTTATCTATTTTATACTTATTAGTTATCTATTATATATATATTTTATTAGTGTATATATGTCAATCCCAATCTCCTAATTCATCCCACCACCACCCTCTGCCGCTTTCCCCCCTTGGTGTCCATACGTTTGTTCTCTACATCTGTGTCTCTATTTCTGCCCTGCAAACCGGTTCATCTGTACCATTTTTCTAGGTTCCACATATATGCGTTAATATACGATATTTGTTTTTCTCTTTCTGACTTACTTCACTCTGTATGACAGTCTCTAGATCCATCCACGTCTCTACAAATGACCCAATTTCATTCCTTTTTATGGCTGAGTAATATTCCATTGTATATATGTACCACATTTTCTTTATCCATTCATCTGTCGATGGGCATTTAGGTTGCTTCCACGACCTGCCTATTGTAAATAGTGCTGCAATGAACATTGAGGTGCATGGTGTCTTTTTGAATTATGGTTTTCTCTGGGTATATGCCCAGTAGTGGGATTGCTGGGTCATATGGTAATTCTATTTTTAGTTTTTTGAGGAACCTCCATACTGTTCTCCATAGTGGCTGTATCAATTTACATTCCCACCAACAGTGCAAGAGGGTTCCCTTTTCTCCACACCGTCTCCAGCATTTGTTGTTTGTAGATTTTCTGATGATGCCCATTCTAACTAATGTGAGGTGATACCTCATTGTAGTTTTGATTTGCATTTCTCTAAAATTAGTGATGCTGAGCAGCTTTTCATGTGCTTCTTGGCCATCTGTAGGTCCTCTTTGGAGAAATGTCTATTTAGGTCTTCTGCCCATTTTTGGATTGGGTTGTTTGTTTTTTTAATATTGAGCTGCAAGCTGTTTATATATTTTGGACATTAATCCTTTGTCCTTCGATTCATTTGCAAATATTTTCTCCCATTCTGAGGGTTGTCTTTTCATCTTGTTTATGGTTTCCTTTGCTTTGCAAAAGCTTTTAAGTTTCATTAGGTCCCATTTGTTTATTTTTGTTTTTATTTCCATTACTCTAAGAGGTGGATCAAAAAAGATCTTGCTGTGATCTATGTCAAAGAGTGTTCTTCCTATGTTTTCCTCTAAGAGTTTTATAGTGTCTGGTCTTACATTTAGGTCTCTAATCCATTATGAGTTTATTTTTGTGAACACACATACTTCTTTAATGTTCCAATGCTCAGCTGATATTGCATCCATAGCAGTGCTTACAATTCCACTCCACCAACTGGCCCTATGCCTCGGGCAGGACTTTTCAACCTTCACTGTTGGCATTCAGGAGCTGGATAATTCTTTGTGGTGGGGCTGTTTTGTGCACAGAGGGATATTGAGCAGCATCTCTGTCCCTCTACCCACTAGATGCCAATAGTCCCCTCCCAGTTGTGACAATCAAGAATGCCTTCAGACACTGCCAAGTGCCACAAGGGCAAAACCGGCCCAGGTGAGGACCAGTGCTTTAGGGAATTAGTTATCTAGAATGCCTCTGTTTGCTGCTTCCCTGACAACTTTACTTACAGAGCAAGAAGAAGCCCTGGCACAGAGGCAAAGGAAATGTGGGAGATGTCCTGCCTGCTTCATCCTGGAAAGCACAGGTGCTCTCAGTTTTGTCCTAGTCCTTCAGGGCCTTCTGGGGGCACCTGCCTGGTTTCCCTCCTGAAGGAAGCGACTCCGGGCCTGCTTTTCTCTGAGACAGTCTCTCTCAGAGTAACAGTAGGGCCCATTTAGCCAGCGCCAGGAAGAGCTGTTGGCATTCTCTTATCCTTCTTTTAGGAGAATGTACATTATTGTTTTGGCAAGGTTTTCAAGAAAATTCTAAGATGTTAAGTTGCTTTATTTACATTTAATGGCATCATTCAGAATTCTCTACTTTTCTAACCAGTACTCTCCTCAACTTCACTGCTTGTGCTAAATCACTGTGAATATTGAGAAGCAGCCAACACTACGTATGACCCTCCTCAGTAACGCTGGAAAATCTATACTTCATGTGTGTGTGTGTGTGTGTGTGTGTGTGTGTGTGTGTGTGTGTGTATATATATACACACATATATATATACACACACACATGAAAATGGCTTTCTTCTCCCATTTAGCTGAAACTACAAGCCTTTCTTCCCTTTCTATCTTTTAAAATGAAACAATTTCTCGCTTACTAAAACTTGAAGACTGCTAACTTGAAAACATAGCATAAAACTAGTCTTATTTCCAACACCACAGGAGGGTTAGGACTATTCACTAAGTCTGTAAATGTGAAAGGACTCTCAGCAATTTCATTCGCTTTAAGCTCTGTATGTGAAGAAAAGTAGAAATCTAACTAATTTGAGATAAAAACCACTGGTCCTGATACTATTCATGACTCTGTGAAGGTTTAGTTTCATGGCTATTCACCCAAATCCTCATGACTGACTTTTCTAATGTAATTCCAGGAAAATGGGCTGTCAGGGACATACCATTATGGCAGCTAATGAGAGAACTTGAAATCTGAAGGCTTACTCCTTAGACACACATCTCATTAGAGAAATGGGATTTAAATGGTTTTAAAATACACCACATCTTACCAAAAGAAAAAGAAAAAAAAACTGATACCAGCTTACAATTCATTAACAAGTACTAGACTCTCAAATATAGCTAAACAAAAACTATTACCACGAACTGAACTAAGATAATATAAACAGTTCCTAAAGCATAGTTTGCCAAAGTTTGGATGGTTTCTCAAAAAGCATACTATAAAAATCTTAGTTTTTGAAGGCTCACTTTTTAAATAGGGAAAAGTCTTTGAAGAGCATTTTAAGGTTAGATATCCTTTTGTGATTAAGTTAATTCAGATGCATTGACTCCTGCCAAATTTTTACTGCAGCACGAGCTACGATTTCTGAAGTCACTAAATTTCTCGTTACAGCACAGGAAAAGGAAGATAAAGTAGGAAAGGGATCAGTTTCAAATTCAGTCCTAAGCAGCAACAATGTTTGACATGCAATCATAAAACCAAATATTTCACCTAGGACATGGAAAAAGCACTAGATCACCAGAAAGCAAAGAGTAAAAAGCTGCAAGCAAAAGCAATAAGAAGATGCCAAACTTGGAACAAGGTCTTATTGACACATAATATGCTAATCAGCTCACTCCTTTAGGCCAAAAAAAAAAAAAAAAAAGTCTTTGTTCACATAGGTAACATATATTTTTGAGAATAACAAAGTCACCATGTGGAGATATATTTTTTTAAACAATTTTTTATTTTCTGAAATATTTGACTATTTCACTGATAAACTAAAAAAGAATATTATTTAATTTTGTTGTTTCTTTTTTGTAGCCTTTATGACCTGTAATATTAACTTGCTTGATGGTAAAGAACCAGAAGTTAATGGAAGGGCCTTGACCACGAGTTTCTCCCATGACAACCTTCACTATTCTTGATTTTGTGGATTTAGAACAAAGTTACAAATGTGTTTTATTTTGTTAGTTATTAGTAAGGCAATATATAAATTTAGATTTTTTCTGAAGTTGAAAGAACTGAATGAATACTAGCCCTCTTTCAGTTTCAGTATTATAGACAATGCTCTTATTCATTCACGTACTTTTGACACTTGCTCCTTTCAAACATGCATACTTTTAAATTACAGTGCCCAAATGTGTTAATTTGAGGACACCAACAACCTGAGAGGCCTTTCCATTTGCTCTTTAGCCTGCTTCTCTCGATATGTAAACTAGTGTATCAGTGTGTCTGTTAATAAATACATTTCACACAATTGAGAGAACGCTTTGGATTTAAGCATTGCAAAACAATGGTATTTAGTCGACTATCTTCTTGACTATAAGAACATTAGACTAGCCGACATCTTGCTGAAAAAACTAGATTAAATTCATGCCATTTAAGCCAACAGACTGACCTGTCCTCTCCTAGTGTCGAATCTAATCTGTGGCACTTTAACACACTTCAGGTGAGAACACACACATATATTGAGATATAAGGAAAATAAAACTGCATAATACTTGAGACTTCAAAGGCTTCATTCCTAAATGCCCCAAAGTTACATGTTCCTCCTACTCTTTATTAAAGAGCCTTCCGAAAACAAGTCTGAGAAGCATTTCTTTAAGTATACCCGATAGAAAGTACTCTTCAGAGTCAATATTAATTAGATAATAAGTTTGGACTGGGAATAAGATAAGCATTCTAAAATTGAGACTATAAAGGATTACATGAAAATATCATCCTGTCATTAAACAACTCAACTTCACAACTACCCTGACACTGATACATTTTCTTCCAATCAAAAGTAGCTGCAAACTGGGACTTCCCTGGTGGCGCAGTGGTTAAGAATCCGCCTGCCAATGCAAGGGACACGGGTTCGAGCCCTGATGTGGGAAGATCCCACGTGCCACGGAGCAGCTAAGCCCGTGTGCCACAACTATTGAGCCTGCGCTCTAGAGCCCGCAAACCACAACTACTGAAGCCCACGTGCCCAGAGCCCGTGCTCCGCAACAAGAGAAGCCACCGCAATGAGAAGCCCCCGCTCTCCGCAACTAGAGAAAGCCTACTAGCAACAACGAAGACCCAACGCAGCCAAAAAAAAAAAAAAAAGTAGCTGCAAACCTTACTCTGCATCTTTCAGGTAAGTCTATAAAAATTTTCTACTTTTATTTCCCTTTATCTAAAGGGAATCAAACACACTGATTGGGCTTTCCTGCAGTTAGTGACTGAGTATGAGCAAAGAACTAGTCATAGTCCTACCCTCTTAATTTTGCTCTTAAGCCAGAACCATATTACTTACAAAGATAAAAGACACCCCATTATGAAATGGTGACATTTGGATGAAAAATGAATCAGAGTAATTTCCTTTGAAATTATTTTTTCAAATTTCCTTTGAAAAAATTTTCCCAAAACTTAAATCATAGGGCAGTTTTTATCAAAATAAAAACTTTACATCAAAACAGCAGCTTTGGGAATTCCCTGGCAGTCCAGTGGTTAGGACTCTCTGCTCTCACTGCTGAGGGCCCAGGTTCAATCCCTGGTCAGGGAAGTAAGATCCCACAAGCTGCATGGCGTGGCCCAAAAAAAACCAGAAGTTTTGGTAATGGAACGTCTTTTCATTTTCTACTAGGAAAATTGTTAGCATATTTTCATGAACAAAGGTAAGACAGTAATGGAAATAACTAGGCACAGTCATTTCATCGTGTGACTTTCAGACGATGATGAGTTTGTGAAAAGTTAAGGCAACGAAGTCACATTATGAGTATGCTGAAGAATTCACACAAAAGGTAGAATTCTCACTTCTCTTTAATCACTGAGTTTCAGATTTTACAAATAATCTTAGAACAATTCAGGTAACTAAGGTTTTTGGGGGAAACAGTTCTTACTTGTACATGAAGAACTATTACATGCTCCATTTTTCTGCAAATAACTCTATTGGCTGGATTAACAAACACTGTCACAGAAACACAGAATTTTTTTAAAGCCATAGATCGCTGCATATATATTTACAAAAAGCCATAAACAAACATGCATTTCTCCTTATTAGGAGAACTTAAATAGATGTTTGAACATTAAGGCAGTGATGATTCTAAAACATAATGAAATTCTAAGTTAAGGCTTTATGTTTGTTTTGAAACCCATATTCATAGGCAACTGTGACCAAAGCAAACTTTTATCTATCAGACTGAGTTCATCTACTCAGGATATGTTATTTATCCACTACCAATAATTCTTCTACAGGATAGGAATTAGTAGCAACACCACTGAGTTACTTTAATGAATTCTTAGTCCCCTCCTTAGGTTTTATTTTGAGGATTTAGCCTTCAGCAGCATAAGCATGTGCCACAGAAAGAACAGAGCATTTTTCTGGGTAAACTCAGAAAAATTTACAGACTGCACTGATTTTTACTTGCCTGAAAGTTGGCCAACAATCAAGAACTCAGAATCTCCTAAACACAGAAAACTCCAAAAGCATACTTAACCACACACCCATCTCAAAACACAGATGTTCTTGATTATTGAAGCACTTGGTCTTCACCTCATTTTCTTTGAAGACTGTTTGGTATTACCCTCCCTAAACAAACAAAGCAACAAAATGCAGAACACCATACTTTAGATGGATCTATTCTATAATTACTATCCTCAAGGCACAAATACTATCCTTGCTAGACCAATGTGTTTCCTCATTTAAGGAAAAAATGAGAGGTGGATGAAAAGAAGATTCACTTTAGAATAGCTGCTGATTGCACTCTTGCCCTATCAAGCTTATGCAAACTATTGAAATTTAGGGGGGAATGTCCTTTTCTCCTTATGTTATTTTTCTTTAAACATTTAGAGAGAAAAACTCAGGCTCAGCTGGTGGGTGAGCTTTGAGGAGCAGCTCTGGAGCACTGTCCTGGCCTTCTGTAGAGAGTAGGAGAGATGCTGGTAGGACACACTCCAGTCTGGGCTAACAGGCATGATTTCACAGCCCAGCGTTTCCATAGTTGGGGTGACTTACTGTCACTTAGACTGAAAGGATCACTATTTACACTAAGTGCTTGCCGCTACTTCTTTAAGCAATAATTTTACAGCAACACGTCCTGTGAGGAAAGTACTATACACTTAACGTTGGTATCAGTAAGAGTTCACGTAGAGGAGGGATGGCATTGACTATATGAAAATTGTCTCAAAAGCTAAAGACAAGTGTAGTTTTTCCTTTGTGTCTTCAAATCAGGGGAGAGTAAGATGTCAAAGCAGATGAAGCTGTTGGTGTTTAAATCTGATGGTACAGCATCAGACTTCTTTAGACATTATTGGGACACAGGAATTTCTAACAAGCACTGGCAAAAGTATTTTAGGTGCAATTTAAGTAAGTCATACTTTGACTAAAGTGTTTTGAAGGTTTGAAAAGTTTGTACCCTAGTCCTGCTGAGCTTGGCTTCAGGTGAATGGCTAGATGGGTTTTAAAGATGTGAAATACATTTTTTTTTTAAGAAGGGAAGACTACACTGAAAGGGCAAATGTAGGCAACACAAAAACAATTCTTGTTAGATCAACATCTTATACTTTATAATACACTCACACATTTTTACACAAATTTCATGTTTACAGTACAAAGGGCAAAGAACCTCAGATAATCGAAGTAACTGTATCATCAAGTACATTCAATAGAGTTAACACTGTTGTCCCCGTTCTCCATCTTCTAAATCCAGAAGGGAACCAACTGTAAATGCCATCCCCCATGTGGATTCCACTTTCAGAAGTTGGAGACTGGGTGTAGTTCTGCACATGTCTGGGTTTCAACAGAGCTGAATTGAGATTCCATCGTGTTCCAGGCCAAATCGGCCAGAAGAAAGTCATCCATTGCTGTTTGAGTTTCATTGCTGGTGAAGAATAAGCTCCCCAAAGTTTCAAAGCCAGAATTCATGGTCTGTGTTTCTGCACTGTTCAACTGAACTTTGCTTTCTAGAGCAGGCAGGTTTTTAGCAGTGGAGATTCCTTCAGTTTGGGTCTCTGTGTCAGATGAATCAGTACTCATGGAAAAGCTGGAGTGTTTCAGAATACTTCCCAGAGGCAGATGAGGGCTACTGTCTAAAAAGAAGTTCAAGTCCGTCTGTGTCTGCGTGTCAAACATTTCAAGGGCTAAGAAGTTAGAATTTCCCCTACAACTGTAGGACTGGGCACAGGCATCTGCAAGGAAGAAGTCAGTTTGGGTCTCTATGTCCAGGGATTCCAAGACTGGCTCCGTGGTCATGGTGCTAAGCTCACTCTCTTCAGTTTGAGTCTGGATATTTGAGGCCGAAAAGAACTCTTCAATATCAAAATCAATTGCAGGATTCTGGGCTGGGCCAGATGGAAGCTGGGTGTCAGGTCCAGTATTTGTGTCAGACAAAAGACTACGATTGTCCAGTGTCTGACCAGGCAGATTACTTGATAAGATGTTTTCTATATCACTTAATAAATCTATGGTTTGGGTCTGATTATCTGTCATATTCTGTGAAGAAAGTATACTATTATTCTGTGCACTAAAGTTTATAATTGGTGCAGATTTCTCAATATCTTGATTTAAAGTTTTAGGGTGGTTCTGAGGTAACAAACCATGAGTCACAGTCTCTGCTACTAAGCTGCTGCTTATAATACTGTCTGTAGAAACACCATATGACGAATGGACACTCTCAAAAATGTCTCCACACATTACAGCTTGGTCCATCTGTACTCGATCATCGGTTGGACTTTGCATTCCACTGGTCTGAGTTTCTCTGGAGATCCCACCTGACTGGAAACTGGCATCTATAAACACATCAGTCTGAGCCGCTATAGATGAGGTTACCTTAGAACTGGGCAAAAAAGTTTGAGTATGAACACTAATGGGAAGGGAAACTTGAGAACCAAATGTCAAATCTGTTTGAGAACAAGATGACACAGAGGAATCAGGGCTAGCCCACTCTGCAGACGGTATAAAGTGTGGTATGGTATAAGACAGTTCTGTCTGTACATTGATTGAAGAAATGCTGTTCTTCTGACATGTGTTCCCTAGTTCTTGTAAAGGGTTAGATGGACTTTTACCCAAGTTCACTTGAACACCTGTGCTAACTGGCTCAACAGCAACAGGATTTACAATTTTTGAAAGAGGGAGGCTCTCCTTGAGAGAGCAAGACTCCGAATCTAGGCCGAGGATCAGGGTTCCGACGGACAAGGGCAGTAAGTGCACAGCACCGTGGGTAGAGCCCTGATGATCGACACCCAACACCACAGGCTGGGCTGAGGAGTCGGCTGTAGGCACAAATACAGGCACAGGAGAAAGCTGCATAACGGGGAGTTTAACCAAAGCCACTTTGGGCTTTGGTAAAAGCAACTTCTGAGGATACCTTGGAGGTGTTGGAAGAGTCTGCTTTCTGGCATTAGAGCTGCAAGAATCTTCAAACGAAGCCACTAGCTTTATTTCTGAAGTTTCTAGTTCTTGAGCATCTGGTCTTGGGGTTGCTTGGTTGCTCAGGGATTCAACAGTCTTACTGGACAACTTCTGGTTGTGCAGGCAGTTTTCCATTTTCCTTTTCTTACTAGGTGGATCCCTGAAAACAATGACAGAGTAAAAAGAGAAAAACAATTTTAAACTGCAGTTTTCTTCATCAACCCTGGCACTGTATCTTCACTTACAAATTCTATTTCCCACATCTACAGCAGAGGTCAGATTCAACCCAGCAAAGAGAAATCCCTTCTTTTGTAACTCGGCCTATTATCAATATATGGTAGGTAGAAGTTCAGAAACATGCAAACAGGGAAGCACACCTTTTTTTGAGTAAAGTGCTAAGTACCAGAACTCAACTTAGATCCGTAAGCATCAGGAAGCTAACAGATTATATAATGCAACTATTATCATTTCTAAAGTAGGAAGCTCTTAGTTCAATTATAAATATGACCTTTCAAATGAAGCACAGTTTCATGATAAAAAACTCTTCAATAATCTAGTATCCCTCTAACAGAAAACGCTGGAAGTTTTTGAAGAATTGAAAACCCAACAGATTTTCAGTTGGGAATAATTAAGCGATTCTCAAAAGGAGCTGGTGAAAGAATAAGGAAGAACAGTTGGGTCAAGTAGATGTGGATCATTTGCTAGTACTGCTGCCATTTCCAAAAGTTCCCTTCTTCATGTCACATCTTTTCTCCGCCATTCCTCCTTTCTCCCCACACTAATGGCTCTACAGGAAGTTTCATTTGAAAATCTTCCCACAGCTATTGGCTTTTGGGCCACCATTTTTTCCCCTTTACCTGTGTTCTGCAGGGATCTCATGGCCAGTTCGGTAGATGTGGGACTGTAATGCAGTCCTGCTGGCATAGGGACAGCCACATGTGCACTGGAAGGTCTTACCACAATCCTCTGCATGTCTTTTCAAGTCCCACTCAGTGCCATACGAATTGCTGCACTTACTACATTTATGCTTCTTTTCAGCATGCATTTTCATAAAGTGCTAGGAAGAACACAAAAGGACTAAAATGAAAAACTGCAACTGCTCAAAACATTTCAAAAACCATCAACATACCCAAATTAACAATGATTTTACATGATACAATATAGCAGTGCAAATCAAAAGAATGTAAAAGCAGGCAACTCTTCCAGTCCAGAATCATCTCTTTCCCCACTGGCTGGGTCCCTCCCTCCTCTTTAAGATAGCTGCTTTTGAAATTATTCTTTTCCCTGCAGTTTCTTAATCCCTTGGGAGAACATTTCCTTTGTGCTTTTGCTCCTCTGACCTTGAAAGCAAGCAGATTCACACAAGAGATCTGGAAGTACAATTTATCATACTTTGCTGACTTGGTCTTCTTTCCTTTCCAAATCCACTTCTGGACAACTTCCCCTCCAGAACAAGCCATGTCTCCTCCTTCACTTACACCCTACTCATTTTTTCCCCAAGTGGGAGACTTGGGTGGCTGTCCTTACAAGCAGCTTTCTGCTCAATTCTCTAGTTATGATTGGTAAGTAATTAGAATACATGAGGTTTATGACATCTGCATTTCATCCTCAGAGAAGTATACTTAAAGACAAGTAAAATACCTGTTTTACGAGAGAAAATTGAGAAAATGGTCTGTCAGGGCCTCTAGGGCATCCTTCAATTGGACAACAGTAGAATTTTGGTACAGTTTTCAAATCTTTTCTTATTGTTGGATTCACTATGCCATCCTGCAAAAGAAAAATTACTTTAAATAATTATCTTCAAAAAACCAACAGATGGGCTTCCCTGGTGGCGCAGTGGTTGAGAGTCCGCCTGTCGATGCAGGGGACACGGGTTCGTGCCCCGGTCCGGGAAGATCCCACATGCCGCCGAGTGGCTGGGCCCGTGAGCTATGGACGCTGAGCCTGCGCGTCCGGAGCAAAGGCTCCGCAATGGGAGAGGCCACAACAGTGAGAGGCCCGCGTACCGAAAAAAACAAAAAACAACAACAAAAAAACCCCAACAGAACGAGCTGGGAGTGATAACAAGGAATAAGTAAAGATGTGCACAAGGGATCTTTTTAGGGTGATGAAAATGTTCTAAAATTTGGGATTGTAGTGATGGTTGCACAACTGTAAATCTACTAAAAAGTAACTGAATTATTAACTTAAAATGGGTAAATTATATCATGTGTAAACTATAGCTCAATGAATCTGTTAAAATTTTTCAAAACAAAATAAACAAAAACCAACTATATTGTTTTAAAATCTTCTATCCATTCCTTTAGCACTCCTTCTAGACTTAAAAATCTCTGCCCTTCAAGCCAGCTTCTCTAATCGTTAAGTGGTATATTTATAGTTTCTCAGGCTCAAGACCTGGTATCATCCTTAAGTCTTCCTTTCTTTTTTATCCCAACCCCACTGAATTAGTGTGAGTCTCTGAAAAAAACCTGACTATGATCTAGTCTTCCTGATAAAGAGAACTGTGACTTTCTCTGATCACCACAATGCCCCCTAAAGTAGCTGAAGCTAGTTAACACAACTTTTATACAGTAGCGTGAATATAGGCACCATGCTCTGTTTGAAATTCAGTAATCATTATAATGGCCAGTGCTAACATAGCTTTTACTACCGTGGCAGGCATTGTTCTAAGCACTTTATATATATTAACTCATCCTAGTAATCCTTTCTTATTAAGTATGTGATTGACTTTTTGGCTGGGAATTTTAAAATAATTGGTGAGTTAATTTAGCTTAAACTGCTGTCTTGTTGCCCTTGATGAGCCCACATACCTCAGGAGTGAGAAACCTATGACCTCCAGTATAATTCTTATCTGGCAATCCCCAGCTGGCCCCAGAGGAAGGTGTGTGGATGGGGGGTTGGGGTGGGGAAGGACCTCCCCACTACGGATGGAAACAACTGGACACGTGCTCAGGCCTCAGCTACCGCTGTAGCACCTAGACGTTTTAGTCCTTAGGTGCTGTGATGGGAAAGGATTCACTACTTTTGGAACATGCCCACCTCCTCTGCTTCCATCAGTATGCATCTAGAGAAGAAACGAATAACCGTGCGGCTAGGACTCCCTCCGTTTGCTTTCCTACTGGATCTCAAGAGGAACATGTTGATCTTGTTGAGTCTGTGTCCACTCATGTAGAGGGGAAAAGAAGCTATTCTTGTTTCATTTTTAAACAACGTAATTTATCTCTCAGTGATATCAAATGTAGTCAGTTATTCCTCCATGTCTTCTACCTTGGTCCATCTTTTTATAATCCTACTGCACTACACTGTCTAGATATTCATATTCATTTGGATTATTTAAATGGTTTCCTAAATAATTTTCCTTCCTCTTCTAATGTCAGAACAAATTTGACATTCCAAAAAATTATTTGTATATATCACCAAATACTATTTTTTTAAAAAAGGCACATAAAATAAAATCCTGGGACTTCCCTAGTGGTGCAGTGGTTAGGAGTCCACCTGCCAATGCAAGGGATGCGGGTTCGAGCCCTGGTCTGGGAGGATCCCACGTGCCGCGGAGCAACTAAGCCTGTGTGCCACAGCTCCTGAGTCTGTGCTCTGGAGCCCGCGAGCCACAACTACTGAGCCTGCATGCCACAACTACTGAAGCCTGTGTGCCTAAAGCCTGTGCTCCACAACGAAAGAAGCCACCGCAATGAGAAGCCTGTGCACCGCAATGTAGGGTGGCCCCTGCTCGCTGCAGCTAGAGAAAGTCTGCGCACAGCAACAAAAGACCCAACGCAGCCAAAAGAAAGAAAGAAAGAAAGAAAATTTATAAATAAATAAATAAATAAAATAAAATCCCATCTCATTATGCCTCCAATCTACCATTATGACCATATCTTTTTCTGTTCCCTTTTCATACACTCCCCAGCTCAGCCTAAACACTCTTCCCACTTCCATTTCCACCTCTACAGCCACTCTCGGATGACTGTCTCCGTTCAGGCAGAATGCAACGGTGGGAAGAGGACACGGCATGGAGAGGCCTGTGAGCCATTTCCACCACTGATTAGGCACATGGCTTTAGACAGGTTATTTAATCTCTGAGCCAGTTTGCTCATTTCAAAAACAGAGAGAATAGTTAACTCTCAGGATTATCTAGTACTGGATTGCCATGGAGCCCGCTCACATTCTCAATAAATAGCACTCCCTTGTTCTGCTCACCACCCAGCTCTATTCCTTGTCTGAATTCCAAGGTAGCAGCTAACTTAACTTGTAAACTATCATTTTCTTCTACAATTCCTGCCTCCTTAACTAAATTTCTTAAGGGCAGAAACTAATTTATACACCTCTTGGTACTGTTTTCATGCTTTAGACTGCATACTAAAGGCAGAGCACTTTTAGAAAGGCAGTCCAGTGTAGGGCAGCAGCTCTGAAATCTAGCGGCCTGTGAAAAATCACTTGAGGCGTTAAAAAAAAAATACCTGTGCCTGGTCCCAGTCCCAGGTAATGATATAATTAGTTTGGGGTGGGTTTGGTATTTGGTTTGGTATTTGGTTTAAAAATCTCCCCTGATGATCCCAGTGTATAGCCTAGCTTAAGAACCATGGTGCAGTGGTTAAACGCATGGGTTCTGGAATATGGAATTCTCTACATTGCTCCTTTCCTGTGACCTTGAAAAACTTAACTGTCTTGGTTTCCTTATTTGTGAAGTAGGCATGATAGTACAATCTACCTCAGGGTTGTTGTGAGGATTTAGTGAATAATTTAAGAGACTTAGAACAGTGCTTATCATATAATCACTCAATTAATTATTACAGCTATTAGTTATCGGCTGTGGAGATTTTTGTTGCTTCTTTTGCTTTCTGCCAACCAACTTAAGGCCAATAAGCTAATCTAAACTAGTACTTTACATTAAATACTGTCCTTGTGGCAACAGAAATAAAAGCAAAAATAAACAAATGGGACCTAATCAACCTTACAAGCTTTTGCACAGCAAAGGAAACCATAAACAAAACAAAAAGACAACCTATGGAATGGGAGAAAATATTTGCAAATGATGCGGACCAACAAGGGCTCAATCTCCAAAACATACAAACAGCTCATTCAACTCAACAACAACAAAAACAACCCAATCGAAAAATGGGCAGAAGAACTAAACAGACATTTCTGCAAAGAAGACAGATGGCCAACAGGCACATGAAAATATGCTCAACATTGCTAATTATTACAGAAATACAAATCAAAACTACAACGAGGTACCACCTCACACCAGTCAGAACGGCCATCACCAAAGTCTACAAATAACAAATGCTGGAGAGGGTGTGGAGAAAAGGGAACCCTTCTACACTGTTGGTGGGAATGTAAGTTGGTGCAGCCACAGTGGAAAACAGTATGGAGGTTCCTCAAAAAGCTAAAATTAGAGTTGCCATATGATCCAGCAATCCCACTCATGGGCATATATCCAGACAAAACTATAATTCCAAAAGATACACGCACCCCTATGTTCACAGCAGCACTGTTCACAATAGCCAAGACATGGAAACAATCTAAATGTCCATTGACAGATGAATGGATAAAGATGTGGGGTGTGTGTGTGTGTGTGTGTACACACACACACAGTGGAATACTACTCAGCCATAAAAAAGAACAAAATAAGGCCATTTGCAGCAACATGGATGGAACTACAGATTATCATACTAAGTGAAGTGAGAAAGAGAAAGACAAATACCATATGATATCACTTATATGTAGAATCTAAAATATGACAAATGAATTTATCTATGAAATAGACATGGACTCACAGACATAGAGAACAGACTTGTGGTTGCCAAGGGGAGGGACGAATTAGGAGTTTGGGGTTAGCAGATGCAAACTATTATATAGAGAATGGAGAGACAACAAGGTCCTACTGTATAGCACAGGGAACTACATTTAATATCCTGTGATAAACCATAATGGAAAATAATATATATATATAAAGTATATATAACTGAATCACTCTGCTGTACAGCAGAAATTAACACAACATTGTAAATCAACCATACTTCAATTAAAAAAAGAAGAAAAATCCATGGATTCATCTCAAAAAAAAAAAATACTGTCCTTGTGAAAGTCTGATTGAAATGCTGCTTTTATTGAAACACTGGCCTCTGCTAGCTTTAATGACAACCAACACTGTCTCTCAATCACCAAACTCATCCCATTTACCAGTTCATCTTTTTTTAAATGAAATACTTTTAAACTCATATTATTTTCCTTCTAGTGTTATCTGCAAGAAAAAATCAAATACGGAGAGAATATTAAGAAAGCTTTAAAATTCTTTTTTTTTTAAGTCTAGGACAATTAAAAAAAAATTTTTATTTATTTTGGCTGCACCGGGTCTCAGTCGCGGCATGCATGTGGGATCGAACCCCGGGACCCCTGCATTGGGAGCATGGAGTCTTACCCACTGGACCACCAGGGAAGTCCCCATGCTTACTTCTAATACATCTTCAATTTGCTTAGCAATCCTTTTATTATCCCTTTTCAAACTCCCTATCATGTTCTCAATATACCTGTTCACTTCACTTTTTAAAATATTAATAAACTTTATTTTTTAAGAGAAATTTTATTAGATTCACAGCAAAATTGAGCACAAAGTACAGAGAGTTCCCCCCAACCCCAATACAGCCTGTTCCACTATTAACATTCCTCACCAGAGTGGTACATTTGTTACAATTGATGAAACTACACTGACATGTCATTATCACCCAAGTCCATAGATTTTATTAGAGTTCACTATTCGTGCCGCACATTCTATGGGTTTTGCCAAATGTATAATGACAGCTATCCATCGTTATAATATCATACAGAGTATATTCACTTTCCTAAAAATCCTCTGTGCTCCACCTATTCATGACACCTTTCCCCTTAAGTCCTGGTAACCACTAATCTTTTTACTGTCTCTGTAGTTTTGCTTTTTCCAGAATATCATTTAGTTGGAATCATACAGTATGTAGCCTTTTCAGATTGGCTTCTTTCATTTGGTAATATGCATGTAAGGGTCCTCCATGTCTTTTCATGGCTTGATAGCTCATTTCTTTTTAGTGCTGACTAATATTCCCCTGTCTGGATGTGCCATCGTTCATTTATCCATTTACCTGCTGAAGGACATCTTGGGTGCTTCCAAGTTTTGGCAGTTATGCTTTAAAAATGTCTCCTACCACCTCCTCGCGTTTCCTTTCTCACTGCTACCACCATTAGTTCAAGTATTCCTGACTCTCTGTTTGGACTTTGTCACTAACCTCTTAACTAATTTCTAGACCTTCAATTTCTTTTTCATTCACACTTTGCCACATTCACCTTTCTAAAATATACCTCTGATCATGACATTACCTCACTCAAACATTTTCAACGGCACCCCAACACTCCCCAAGTCCAAATTCCTCTAGCCACTGGGACATCCAAAGTCCTGTACTATATAGCTTCAAACTATGCTTCTTTTCCGTCATTTCTCTGTTATATCTAATGGAATTACTTGAAATTCCCCAAACCTTTTCAAAAGGAGGAATATATTTATAACTTTGTTGCACTTGGGAATGTTTTAAAAAGAGTAAATGTTCAGTAAAAACTTGGGGCATTATACTGAATATGTTTAAGTGGCCATCTAAGTCAAAACTGTATCACACACCAGGATGAGACACTAAAGGCAGTCATATTGGACATCAACATCATCTCCTTGTTGCTGTCATTACAGGTGTGGAAACAACCCGACGCTGTTTGCTTTCCTGCTTTCTGAGGGCCAACTCCTCATTCCTCTCCATCATCACCTCTCTTCCCCAGTTCCTGACCTTCTTCCCATTCTTGTCCTTAGAAAATAAGCTCTGAGATTAGAATGGGGTAATAAGAAATGGTAATGGCACAATAAGACATGAACTGAAGTAAGAAAGTGATGTTTTTGTTCTGAAGTGCTATATACATTCTAGAATAAAACTTAGCAGACTTATTTTTTAACTGTGCCTTTTGTGTGCATAACTGAAAAAAATGACAAAAAATACTTCATGCTTTCTGTACCTTTTGGGTACCTGTTTATAAAACATTTTAAGTGAAAGAATTTGAAAAAGAACCTATGAGAGGAAATAACTGAAAAACAAGATGGACAAAACTAAACAAAGAGAAGAAAAGCAAAGCAAGAGGAAGGACCCCAATGAAGTGAGGATAAAAGGAAAGGAGTGTAAGAACTGGCACAAATTGGGGGAAAAAAAAAAAAAAAGAAGAAAAGGCATTATAGCTACTCTAGCATCTCTCTGCCTTCACAGAAAAACATCCAAGAAGAAAAGTAGTTTGCTTTGTTGTTGTCTTATTGTAAATTTAAAATTAGAAGTCTTTGTACACTATGATCTATAGAGCAACTTGGAACGTTGTCTTTCCTTAAAAAAAAAAAAAAAAAAAGCAAACCCCTGGACTGAACATAACACAAAATCCACTAGGCCATGTTTTAAAAATATGTGTTGCTGGATAAGAGGTTCTTTAAGGGGGCCCCTGTCCCCTTCACTATTTTCAAACGTGAGGGATAAAAGAATCAAGAAATGCCCATTTACTCCTACTCTTCTTTTCCCTGAATCACCAGCTTTCATTTCTCCATGGATCCCCTTGTAGGCAAGGCTGGACTAGGATATTTCCAGATTTACTTACAGGATATGGAATATAGACATATATCTTAAGAACCCACATAAAACCAAAAGGTATCATGTACCTTACACCTTACAACTCTATCTCCACTTTTATTCATCATCCTTCAGAAGGATTTGTTAATCATTAAGAAGGGAGTATTTGATTGAGGGCAGGGTATCTTCTGAAGACTAGAAATAAATAAGAAACTTACAACAAATAATGGGGACGGGAATAAAATATTATCATAGGGGCTTCCCTGGTGGTGCAGTGGTTAAGAATCCGCCTGCCAATGCAGGGGACATGGGTTCGAGCCCTGGTTCAGGAAGATCCCATATGCTGTGGAGCAACTAAGCCGTGCGCCACAACTACTGAGCCTGTGCTCTAGGGCTCACGAGCCACGATTACTGAGCCCACGAGCCAAAACTACTGAAGCCCGCGCGCCTAGAGCCCATGCTCAGCAATAAGAGAAGCCACCGCAGTGAGAAGCCCGCGCACTGCAACGAAGAGTAGCCCCCGCTCGCCGCAACTAGAGAAAGCCTGTGCGCAGCAACAAAGACCCAAAGCAGCCAAAAATAAATAAATAAAATAAATTAAAAAAATATATATTATCATCATCTAGGAGAAAAAACCCACAACAACTAGGACAGAAACTAGAATTATGTAAGTAGCCGTAACCAAGAGAACAAAGGGAAAAATTGCCATTGAATACGACGCAGATCTGCCAAGCAGATACACTCACGCTTCAGGGCCTGTAGGAGCACACTGGACTGCTAGTGGAGCCTCTGGTCCAAACGCAGCCCACCTTCAAAGCCACAGGGAGCTCTCAGTCAGCTCTTGTCCTTATTAGGCCTCCTTCTTCCCCCTCCCTCCTCCCAATACTTTGAGAACATCAAGGGTCAAGCATGATGTTTGAACTCAAGAGCCTACTACTTGGCTCCCAATTGTGCGGACAGATTCACCACACTGGGGCAACACTATACAGATATGGCTATTTTGTCACATAGGCTACCTTCATTAAAAAAAAAAGAACCCCCTTTCCACCAAGACAGCAGATGTTCAGGGGCTGCATGGTTAGAAAGACGGAACAAGGCAGGAAAGTGAGCCTGTTTGACATGGAAGAAACAACGATGGTTCAGGGTGAGGTTTCTTTAATTCCTGCTGAAACAGGTCTCTCTAGTGACCCAGGAAGGAAACTCAGGAGAGTCCATTTTTCGGTTGTTCAAGATTTGCCGTTCAGAAAGCAATTTTGAGCGTACTGTGCTGTCTGCAGCCAAGAGAACTCCGAAAAAATGACTAAAACTGGAAAAATGGCTTCACACAGGTTCTAAGCAAGGGGGGATGCTGATACTCTGCCGTGCTAAGGTCCAAGTAAAGGTTTGACTGTTAAAATTTACAGTTGCCTCGAACAATTTACAGTTGTTCGAATATGCCTCGAACATATTCCTCCTTCTTAGGCCTATTATATGCTTCGGATTGGTAGCTTCAGAATTCCTGAACTTTACATATTTTAAAAACATTATTAGAAATAAACCTACTGCATACTACCAAACCCATTGTATACTAGTCCTGACAAGTAAATGGTATCTTTGCGCTTAACAGATGCTTCACAAAGTCTGCAGAGATACACAGCCCCTGACAGCAATTCCATAGAAAAGAACAATGTAAACTGTTAAAAAGTGCTTGCGAGAGTGATGTTCAGGCCAACACAAAGAGAGTCGTGGTCAGACTGGCAGCTTCCTCTGTGCTCAGAGATGTAATGTCTGCCTTAGTTGTCTACCAGTGAGGGGAGGATACTGAAAGGTGGATGATGGCTGTTATACATGAGCTGAAGAGAACCCAGGGATTAGGCTGAAGAATTCCTGCAAATATACAGTTCATCCACTCAAGATAAAATATGGTTAAGAAAAGGAAGTGTTTAATTAAAATTCGGGATGGAGGAGAAAACAGGAGAACGAAGACCATTCCCAGAGTTACTTCACTTGTGTTGTGGAAGAAACGCAGAACTTGCAGGGAAACTGCAGCCCCACCTGCAAGGTCTTCCCCAGCCTACCTCCATGTACCTCTCCCGATCGGGCCTCCCTAATCGTCCCTTCAGGACGTTGTTGCCTCTATATCCAGCTGGTGCTAGTAGGGGGCTGCCCTTCGTGGGCATCACATCTGCCCTACTAGAGACCATCACCTCAAACTTTCTGCTGTTAAATTCTTATCAGAAGCCTGATTCTAAAAACGTTTCTGAGGAAGATTTACCTGAAGGGCAGACGGGACATGCAAGAGGCCAGGTAATTTAAACTTACTCCTGAATCAATTCAGACCACCGAAAGCTACATAGTCGCAAAACTCCTTTCAGTAACGTGCTTTGGAATTATGCCCCTGTTGGCCTAGAAAGACTTGAAGAAGTGGTGCAAGTAAACTTCCCATTGTAATGATCGAGAAATCATGATTTAATAGGTCTGGGATGGGGCTGGACATCTGGATTTTTAAGAAGCTTTCCGCAGATGTGCACTGAAGGCTGAAAGTCGCCCCATTTTACGTAAGGTGGAAGGGACGTTCAGATTATTGTCCTGTTATTATATACCGTGTCCCCTCTTAAACAAGATTCACGGGAGAAATTTCCCTTAGGTCTCATCCCTGAGCAAAGGTGATGTTTACCAACACTGTGGAACATGTTGCCAAAGCTGCAGCTCCCTGCTAACAACTCGCCCGGAGGAGGAGGCAGTGTGGGTGCGGTGCAAACGGCACCGGCTTCGACCCGAGCCCGGGTTTAAAGCCCAGCACTACGCAGGTGCGTCATCGGTTTCTCTGCAGTAGAACGAAGGTGCCGTGAGAGCTCACGAGACGAACGTGAGATATGCCCGCGACGCCAAGTGCGAGGCCGGTGGTCTGGCCGGCCCGAGCCCGACTGCGCAGTGGCATGACACAGGGTTTTCCTACCGCAGCGCCTTCCTGCCTCCTAGGTCCCTCTCTCCCCGCCCGGACCCTCTCCCCGGTCTGGCCCTTTAGGGCCTCGGAAGCCCCCGCCGACGACGGCCGGACCTTGGCGCCTTCCCGTCCGCGACTCTGGCCGCCCTCGGCCCCGAGCGCCCGCTTCAGGCGGTCGGTCGCGTCAGGCCCCGGGAGGCGCCGTCCGCAGCGGGCTCACCTGCAGGCGGTGGCTCTTGACCAGGTGCATGTTGAGCGCGGGACTGTTGGGCAGGATCTTGCCGCAGCCGCGCACCGTGCACAGGATGTTGGTCCGCACGGCCCGGGACAGCTCGCTCACCGACGGCTGGATGAGCTCCCGGGCCGGCGGCGCCGCACCCGCAGGCTGCTGCCTCGCTGCCGTGGGTCGCGGCCGGCTGCCCCTCAGCCGCCCGGGGGGATCCCACGGGCCGGGGGCGGCAGCGGCTCCCCTCCCGGCGGCCGGGACGGCCGCGGCGCCCAAGGCCAGAGCCGTGGGCCCCGCCGCCGCCGCCGCCGCTGCCGCCGCCACAGTCGCCTCAGAGGCCGCCATGGCTCCCGCACCTCAGCCCGGACAGCTAGGACGCCCCGCCTCCCGCCGCAGCGACTTCCGGAAGGGGGCGGGGCCTCTCGGCTCATTAGCATCCGGCGGGCCCGGGCGGCCGCGGCGTCGCGTGCGGGTGGCGGAGGGCGCGTCTGCCAGGAGCCACGACCAGATGAGGCGGGCGGGTTACAAAGCGTCACAGGGGTTCCTGGGGACAGGTAGCACGTATTGGTCCCGCTGATCCATTGTTCGCCTTCCTAGAAATCTTACCTCGGGCCACAATTGGATAGAAGAAAAAGCAATGCGTTCAGGAACTTTACTTCCCAAAGATTGGAAATAACCCAAGTGTTCAACAGGAGGAGAGGCGAGAGTATGTGAATTACAACTATCTCTGTTTACTAGACACTGGGAATGCACTTTTCATTCAGTATCTCATTTTGTCCTCGAAACAGACCTAGCAGGTACGTATTATAAGTTTTCCCATATTTGAAGAGAAGTAAGTAACTAGCCCGAGGTCACATACAAAAAAAAGGATTGTTATAATTGACAGAGTTAATCATTTTAGGGAGGGTAGATTTACTTTCCTGTATTTTAACTGCTGAAATTTGATTACTGTTTGGGAGACAGTGTAGCTCAGAGGAGGGTTCCAAATCCTAAGTCGGAAGAGGGACCACCAGATAGATCATTTAAATGAGTGTAGGAGGCCAGGTGTAGTCAAAAGGGAGGGGTGAGGACTGCAGCCGAATGGGAGTTACATCCTTTGTTTAAAGGGGGCAGTGGCTACTACTCGTCTTTGGTATTGCAGGATTTATTTTTCAAGATTTTTATGTGAAAACTCCCAGCTTTTATATATTAGTAGCTCTATTTGTTTTCTATTGCTGCAATAACAAATCACCACAAACATGGTGGCCTGAAACAACACAGATTTGTTATCTTACAGTTCTGGAGGTCAGAAGTCTGAAATGAGTCTACTAGGTGAAGATCAAGGTGTTGGCATGGCTGCATGTCTTCGGGAGGCTCTGTGGAAGAATCTGTTTACTTGCCTTTTCCAGCTTCTCGAAGTCATTAATGAATGGTGAGTTGAGGCTTCTTCACATCACTGATTTCTTCAGTAGTCAGGTCTCCCTCTGCTCTCTTCTATTCCTCTTCCACTTTTGAGGACCCTTGTGATCACACTGGGTCCATCCAGGACATCCGGGATAACCTCCCCAACTGCAAAGTCCTTTTGTTTTGTAAAGTAACAGATTTACATATTCCAGGGATCAGGATGTGGACATCTTTGAGAAGGGTACTATTCTGCTTCACAGTAACGAATTCTGAATTAAAAAGTACTGTGGGCCCCAAACCCCCGACATCTGTGTGAGAGATAGCATCCACGGGCTATTGTTTCTTCCAGCAGTGTCCAAGAGGGCAGGCTCTGGAGGCCAACTGCCTGGGGTTAATGTGGGCTCAGTCACTTACTAGCTAGTACTAAGCTTTGGTATTCACGCCAATAGAGTGAGACTAGTAATGCCACCTGCCTTATAGGATTATTATGAAAATAAGACAAAGCGTATAAAATACTTGGCACAGCGCCTGCCACATAGTAAGTGCTCAGTAAACATGAGCTCTTTTTCCATTTTTGGAGACCCTACCTAATGTGCATTAAATTCCTTTGGCCTAGAGATCCTTGGATCTGCATTTACTACTCCATCTGATCCCACGACTGCATCTGAATGGCGTATGTGTCTCTGGACCGTCAAGCACATACCAGGTAAGCATTCCCTGTATCTCATTTCCTGAAGCAGAAGCCTCTGTCTGGGAGGGCTGCAGGGTGCAGGTTCAAGTGATTCCACTCTAGGCTGGGTAATACTGGGTTGGCCAGAAAGTCCCTTTGGGTTTTTCTGTAAGATGTTACAGAAAAACCCAAAGGGACTTTCTGGCCAACCCAATATGAATAGTGGCTTTCTCGTTCAGGCTCTCATTGCACATCCTTGCAAAGCACCAGAAAGGGCTGTGAGCCTATGGGAAACCATCCCAGGAACCTGCAGGGCCTCTGTACAGACCTAATATGGGCATTCAGGCACTGAGTAGAAGTGCCTACCATATGTGTGCACATAGGAACAGATGCTCTAAACCATGACTGTGGTCTACAAAAAAAATTAGCGTTATTAAGCCCCTACAGACTCAGTGCCTCACTCTGAGATAACTGAAGTGTCTAAGCCATTTGCTAATTAAATCTAAACAAATATATTTCACATAAAATACCTATTGGTATAGACAATACCAATACATTATATTGGTATAAAGCATTGTTTAGCCCCTTCTGATTGTGTTTATATCTGTATATTAAGCCTCTTTTTGATTTTCATCAGAAGTAACTGATATACTAGTTTTTAAATATCTCATTTAAATTGGTGTTTTTCTCCTCTGCTTTGGCCACTGGCTAACGCCATCCAAATTTTTCCTTTTATTCTAGCAGTTGAGGAGGCACTTGTATGTTCTTACGTGGTAATCTTACCTCTAGTTTTATTTTGTCCTCCTATTCTTTTTCTGTCCTTCATTTGCCCAGATTTCCTCACCTTTTAATTTTTTGTTAAAAATTAATTAATTAATTTATTTTTGGCTGTGTTTGGTCTTCGTTGTGTTGCGCAGGCTTCTCATTGTGGTGGCTTCTCTTGTTGCGGAGCACAGGGTCTAGGCACGTGGCTTCAGTAGTTGCAGCACGTGGACTCAGTCGCTGTGGCTCGCGGGCTCTAGAGCGCAGGCTCAGTAGTTGTGGCGCACGGGCTTAGTTGCTCTGCAGCATGTGGGATCTTCCTGGACCAGGGCTCGAACCCGTGTCCCCTGAATTGGCAGTTGGATTCTTAACCACTGCGCCACCAGGGAAGCCCCTCACCTTTTAATTTTATCATAATTGTAACATATGTTGTTATAACCCCAAATCCTTTGTGGATAAAGATAGGGAGTAGATTTTAAAGTGTTATTGTAAAAGGACATGCAATTTAGTGATGATCACTGTAGGATTTTCACCACAAGTGACCGATACACCCATTTTTAAATATCTTTATTCACAAACCTGTATATTATCTGTCAGTTCGAATGCCATATGTATGATAAAATAGACGAGAAGTACCATATTTACAATGAAATCATTATTTTATATAGCTGAATCAACTGATAGGCTACCTCCTGCAATAATAACTTAATGGGCCCAATTCTACCTTTTGAATGGACCAATTTTATGGTTCTCCTGGAAAGTTTTGGGTTGGGTATAGTTTCTTGTTTCTTCTTTCTGTGATCCAAGGCTTAAGAGAAAATCCCTGGAAACCAGCAACTGGAACCAGACCTCTCCAGGATTGAGGAGAGACAGGAGTGAGAGAAATGACATCCTGTCACATCTTAAAGTCCCACAACTGCTATGCTTTGCAGGAGGAGGAAAGAATCAGTCCCAAGAATTATACTGAACATTTCTAAATCATCAACATCAAGGATTAATCTCTAAAACAAGTTTGCAGATAGAAGCTATCCAGCTAGTCATTATAAAATGCATATGCAATACAGTCAAGCTGTGCTTACAAAACCGCATACATCTTATTTATCTCTAATTTTAAAATAATTCATTCCCTTATTGGGTATGCAAGTGAGCAATGGAGAAAGTGGTGCATCTGCAATACCTGAAATTAAAAAAAAAAAAAGAAAAGAAAAGAAAAGAAAATGAAAATAATCACAGGGACAACGATTTGAGTCAGTTTAAAAATGACCGAGATTAGAGGGTGGATCATGGACCCCCATTAAGTGAAGCAGAATATGCAAAACAGGGCATGATGGGATAGCAGACTAGAGCCATGAGAAAGCTCAGGGGCAATTAGTCAGCAAAGAGAGGGTCGAATGTAGTATGTTGTTAATTCTTCTGGCTGATGAAGTGTCCTGACTACTTACCGGCTGGTGCTAAGGATTTCAGTGCTTCCAGAAGATGGGGGCTAGAGAACTTAACTAGGCACCGGAGGGGTTCTTCTCTCTCAGCCAGGATGCCCCCATTTAGGTCACTTTTGAATTTCGTTTCAAGCTGTCAACAGATATATTTTTAAGTGACGATTAAATATATCAGTTGCAATGGCAAAATATAAAGAAATAGGATTATGTATTTCACTAATTCTTGTTATCAAGAAACACAGGGACTAATGGGGGTGGGAACCATTTAATTTGCTAATTGCAAACATTGAGGGCAACCAGTATATCTAACAATATTGCATGCAAAAAGCCAAGCGTGCACAGTGCCTGACACACAGGAGACCTTGCATGTCAGTTCTACCCTCAGATGCCCTTTACCTGAGCATTAGGTTTGCATTCTTAATGGAAAATGAGCAGTTTTTTGTAATCTGTCATTTCGATGTAAAAATGTCTTGTGTTTTGAGTCATTACCGCAGTTTAACTTCTTATTATAGAAGATTTAGAAAACATACAAAAGCGAGGAGCACAGTGTAATGAGTCCCCATGTGCATATCACCCAGCTGAAACAATGACTTGTCTTGTTCCATCTATTACCCTACCTTCCGTTCCCTACTGCCCACCCCCACTGGATTATTTCCAAGCAAATCCAAGACACCATAGTATCCCACCTGCAAATATTTCAATGTATCTAAGAGTCCTAAAAAGGACTCTTTTTCAAAACTTCACCCCCATAACATTACCACACCTAAAAAAATTAATAACAGTTCCTTCATATCATCAAATATATAAGTACTGTTACTTCAGTAGGTACTTGGCTCTTAGATTCTAACTTCATTTTATTTTTTTTTAACTTAAAATGATCCTTAAAATTTAGAGACAGAATGCTGAAATATTTAGAGGGTGAGTAATGTCTGCAGTTAATTCAAATGGTTCAGAATAAAGAAAGAGAAAGAAAGCAGATGTGGCAAAATGTTAACCATTAGTAAATTTTGAAACAAAGGGGAAATGAATGCTCATTGTAATATTCTTGCATGTTTTCTGAAGGTTTGACATTTTTCAAAATAGAAAAGGTAGGGAAAAATTAGTAGCAGGTATGAAAAAATGTATGCCTTGACTTATAGAACAGACCCATTCTAAGATGTGTATAAAGAGAAGTTTTGTGGACTAAATCTTATGTATCCTAGATCAGTGGTTCTCTGTGCAGAATCGGCTAGAGGGCTTGTGAAGACAGCTGTCTGGGACCCACCTCCAGAGTCCGCAATCCAGTAGGACTAGAATGGGGCCAAGAACCTGCCTTTCTTACCCGTATTCCCAGCTGAGGCTGATTCTGCTGGTCCAGGGACCACACTTTGAGAATGACTTTCTTAAGAGTGTGAGCTGTTTAAAAGAAATGGGTTGAAGCCTGCCATTCAGGGAGCATAACTTGAAAGGTGTCAGTCAACTTTTCCCACTAAAAACAAATCAAACCAAACAGGCACTGGGCCTGAGTGAGCAGATCAATGGTAGACTTAAAGTGTGGTCCGTAGCTGCAGAAGGTTCCTTCTAAGCAGAAAGAATTTTATTGGAAGGTCTGAGGGGAGGAGGGTGTTATGAGTATGAGCATGAGTATTAGATTAGCGTGATCATGATATAAGCCTTGAATTCTTCTAATGGTGGCCATGGGCTTGCCCCCCACCTGGCTTTCCTGGTGGGCAAGCTTCTGTAATGAGCCAGGTTTGCAGGCTGCTGGGTTTTCTCCACGTGATGCCAACTGGGCTTTGTAATGACTTATTTATTCACTCTTTTATTTAATAAGTATTTATGAGCACTGACCATGTGCAAGCATTGTTCTAGGTGTGGGTGGGCTAGAAAGGTGTAACCTACCTTTTTTTTTTTTCTCAAAAATACAGATCACAGCTGGTTATACATAACTGAATTAATATGAAAGGTGAAATGAAAAGACAAATTCAAAACTTCCAAAGGTCTCCTTTGCAACAGAGGAACTTACTAAATATGATAAAGAAGTCTATTTTAACTCATAAACTTTTTATACAACATTAAAGTGACAAATGAATAAGAGACAGTTTCTTAGATCTGTTTTCCACTTAGTTTTAGTTCTTTTCAAAAAATCTTGATAAGTTGTAGTTAGTTTATAGCAGTGTCCTACCTTATATTGTGCAAATTCTAGCCTTGGTTGTGGATAGTCTCCAAAAATTTCTTGAGTCACTCTCTGGACCCTCTCTTTTTCTGTTTTGTTTTCATGAATGATCCTTGAATCCACTACAGATGGAAGATTTCAAGAGAAACAGCTGTTATATATTTAATATTATTATAATAATATATATTTCATCCATAAAGTATCATCCTTTCATTCCTAACCTTTCAACTTGCTTGCATAACTTAAAAATAATGTTTACTGTTTCTTCTCGATTGTAATAATTTCTTATTGTTGAAAAGCTGGAAAGTATAGGCTGGTAAGAGAAAATAAAAATCACCCATAATTCCACCACACAGAGATAAGTACTGTTAACATTTTAATCTATTTGTCTAACCCCTTTTTCAGTGAATAAAAAGATATGTATTTTTTAAACTGGGATTATAAAATACACACAATTTTGTATCCTGCTTTCTTTACTTAACATGACATCAATAGCAGTTCCTATGCCATTGGAAAGTCATAAATATGTTTAGTTCATAATGGCTGTACCATTTCATTTTATTGCCAAGTCACTGCCAAGAGAGAGGAACATTTTTATTTTTATAAATCTATATTGTACCCCATCACTTTTCTGAACTTTCTGATCTACATTAGTAGTTTCATACTATATTCTCCTGGGTTTTCTAGGAAAGGACTCATGTCACCTGTGAGTAGCAACAGGGTAACAATTCCGATTACAGGCACACCTCAGAGATAAGAGGGTGCAGTTCTATACCACTGCACTAAAGTGAGTCACATGAATTTTTTGGTTTCCCAGTGCGTATAAAAGTTATGTTTATATTGTACTGCAGTCTATTAAGTGTGCAACACTATTATGTCTAAAAGGACAATGTACATACCTTATTTAAAAAGTACTTTATTGCTAAAAAATGCTAACCATCATCTGAGCCCTCAGGGAGTTGTAATCTTTTTGCAGTAGTAACATCAAAGATCACTGATCACAGATCACCATAACAAATATAATAATAATGAAAAAGTTTGAAATATTGTGAGAATTATGGAAATGTGACACAGAGACGTGAAATGAGCAAATGCTGTTGGAAAAATGGCGCTGAGAGATTTGCTCAATGCAGGGATGCCACAGACTTTCAATTTGTAAATAACGCAATACCTGTGAGATGCAATAAAATACTCAGGAAGCATTAAGAGCCTGGGCTTCACACTCAGATTCGGATTTCACTCCTGGCTTTGCCAATTCCTAGCTATGTGATTTTGCCTCACAAGTTACTAAACCTCTCTGAAACCCAGTTTCCTGATGAAAAGAGCTTGTTCATGGGACTGCTGTGAAGAAATAGGAAATGACTCATATAAACACCTTAGTATGGTGCCTGGCACAGAAGAAATGCTCAACAACTGTTAGTTAATTTTTGTTTTTGTTCTGATTATTATTGGATGCCAGTCTAGTAAATTCTAAAAGAGATTATGGTAGCTTAGCTTCCCCACTTCAACAGAAATGTAAGTTTCAATTTTCTGAAAACAGTAAATACTTTTGAATCACATCCTGGTACATAAATGTTTTCCTGGGTGACAGAAATCTGAAAAGGAATGTCCTTCCAAATTTCAGTTTTTATCTTAAAACACACATACTATTTATATCTAGCCCAAGGCTTCTTTCTTGTAGAGGTGTAGTAGAGTTGTGAGTTTCAAAGATCTAGGAAAAAGAAAAAAGAAAAAAGTGAATGTTTTCCTAATTTTATCACCTTGAAGTATAGATATTAATTGCTTTTAATGCACAAAAATATGGCAAATCTTATCTTTAGTTTTTCCCAACACAAAGATTTGAGGCCATTTGCAGACTGAGTTGAGCATTTCTCCTAGAGCGATGTTGGCAGAGAATGCCAGCAACATGGCTGCTTTATTTGAGGAGCTCTGTACCTTGTTAACGTAAAAAATGGATCTGGAAGAAGTATAGCTGGTGAATGCAAAAGCTAGAGGAATCAGAGGCAGCATTTACAATGTGATGTTTCAGCTTTATATATATGTCTTTATAACTGTAAAAAATTTGCTGAGATTCCTTATTGAAAAATAACTTTCCTATTGTAAGTCTGAACCTCTCAGACCCCTTCGCTTACTTTCCCCACTGAAGCCATTGTTTTTATAATTAAGTGTTTGACAATATGAATTTTCCTAGAAATGCAACTGTCATAGGAGAACCATTGATAGCAATCTGGTAGGAGGGTGGTAGGTAAGAGGGAGGGGCTGCTGTGGGAGAAAATCATTATCTAACTTCTTAATGTTAGATTTTTTCCTTAAAGAGTAGCTTGCAGAGAGCCATCACTTCTTTCTACTTAGAACAGATGAAAATACATAAGTATAACATACCTAAGGGCTCAAAGATATACACAGAGCCTTAACAATCCTATAGGAATGTGAACATCTGAGCACACAGATGCCATGCAGAGGAAAAAACAAACAAACAAACAAAAAACCCCTGAGCCTGGGAGCAAGGCCAGATCCGTTCTTATCATTAAAGGGGAACAATGTGTTCAAATAATTTTGACAAATAAATTGTGGGACTTAATAAACCAATGCCTTCTCCTTTACTTCCAACTCCTGTATCACCTGCTTGACTGATGGGACAAAAAATTCTGCTTCTCTCTTGCAGAACAGAATAATATAATCAGCTTCAAAAGACAGTGTCGAGTTACTTGAAGAGAAAATAAATTCTGATCGGAATAGATGATTTGGAAACGGGGACCTATAACATAGACCCCAATGACTAATGGGCAGTATAAAATACAACGCAACTATAAAAAGATGAGAGAGAGAAATTATATTGTTTCCTTTCATGTTAACTGAAAACTTTCTGCACTTCAGGGATATCTGACGTGATCTCCTATCACTGGAGGTAGACTTTCCCACCTGCTCAGCTTCTAAATTATGTGTGAAAGAGAAAATGGAGACTTAACTTTAAATAGAGTCACTGATGGGCTCACCTGATTATACTGTTTAAAAACAATAGCCTTAAGAGAGTCCAGATACCGGCTTCTGAGGTCCATTTTCACAATCTGATGGTGTTTGCTAGCAATTGTCAGTGCCTTGAAGTGAAAATTAGCAAGACTATTAGCATTACTGTGTCTATCTCTGTATTTACAATACTTGTTCAGGAAAAAATCCAGAACAATTAAATCTCATGGCCTGTTACTCAGCTTGAAAAACAAAAACAGGGGCTAATGGCATTAAGATTCTCACAAATGTAAGGTCTTTTGTAATACCATTTTTAGAAAAGTGATCCTGTTTATTTTTTTTATTAAAAATTTTTTTTTTTTAAATTCTTGGCCGCACCAAGCAGCATGTGGGATCTTAGTTCCCCAGCCAGGGATCGAATCCGTGCCCCCTGCAGTGGAAGCACGACTCTTAACCACTGGACTGCCAGGGAAGTCCCAAAGTGATCCTGTTTAAAGTTAGGAATTATAATACATGAAATTCAGAGTTAAGAATAAACAGTGAATACTCAAATGTTACCATTTTTGATTACTAGTCATTAATACTACGATACTGCCATACAAAAATGCAAATATGTGTGTGCGCTCCAGGACAAACTTTGAAGAAAAAAGTGCAAATTAAATGCAACTTATAAAAGCTTCCCATCATCTGGGGAAACAAGTTGGAAGACTGAAACAGAATTAATCGAATAAGGTATTTACCTGGAACTAGAGCGTAGAAATAAGTTTGCCTTAAGATACACATTAGAAAAGAACATTAGCTTTTGGGGTGATGTTTAAACTAGGTGGGACAGGGTGGACTCACCTGGCTGTCAGTGGATGGAAAACCACCATTTATTATGGAGGAAGAGACTCCAAATGTAAAGGAGAGTTAAGTGTTAGAAAGAAATAGAAGTGAGCAGCAGTAGCAATCTTTCTGCCATTTCAGTAAACACCTAAGGAGTTTAAATGACAAGTCCGCCTGCCTGGAGGACTTGGTGTTCTACTTGGCACTAGAGATGATGCAGCCAGGATGGCAGAGCTGCTTATCTACAATCAGCTCTGGAACCAACTGAAGTACCATTGTAGTTGTGAATGTGAAGACGGTGGAAGCAGCAGCAGCTGCCAGGCTAATTTAGGGATGGCTTATTTGGGGGAAGATGCTAGGAAGCCTATGACACCAAAGGCAGAACCATAAACAGAAGCAGGCTCTGACCAGAGGACCATCTTCTGTTAAAGCACGCTTCTTGTGTACGCAATGTGGGGAAAATGGTTACAAATGAAAATAATGTTCATTAATAGGTAAATGATGAGGTCATGAAAAAGTAGTGAGGTACATTCATATGTAACCTCATTGAAATGTTCTGTTAAGTTAGAAAAAGCAAATTACAGACCCTATGTACCAGTGTGGTTTTTGTAATAAAACATCTTCTGAAAGGAAATAGCAGAACTGTTAAAAGCAGTTATTTTGGGTGAATGGGATTGCGCAGAAGGGTATGGAGTCTTAAAAGACTGTTCAGAGACTTCTATGTTGGTTGGATTTTTACCTTGATTGTGTACTACTTCTCAATTACGAGACAGTAATGAAGAGTTCTAAACCAATGCTTATGCTGTCCTCCCACTTGTAGAATAATAACGTTTTCTGCTTCTTATTTTAGGAGATAAAGAATTACAGGTGGTATTTTCTTTTTTGGCTGTGCCGTGCAGCATACTGGATCTTAGTTCCCTGACCACGGACTGAACCTGTGCCCCATGCAGTGGAAGCGCGGAGACATAACCACTGGACTGCCTGGGAAGTTCCCCTACAGGTCGTATTTTATATCAAATGATATTGAGCAGTTTAAACCTACACGGACCTGAGATAAGGATAATACAGCATTATAGCTTATAGTAATTAGTGCCATACCTGACCCAGAAGGGGTAGATTGCTTTTCAGTTGGGAGGAAGAAGTGAAGGCATATGGTGTTTGGGAATAATACACCACGTAAGCAGGTTTGTACTGGTTTGGCTTTCTATACTGTGTTCCCCAGGCAATTCGAATCCATACTGCATTCTCCTCAGCATCTCTGAAGCTGACTGTCACCTTATTTAAAAAAAAAAAAAAAGATGTAAGTTTCCTAACTAAAATCTCATGTGGCACCAACAACAGGTGCTTTTTAGGGGTGAAGGATGTTATTACAATCTTGCACACCGGCTGAGGTCTGGCAGTCTTTTCTCCTACGATTTTTTTTTTTTTTTTTTGGCCGTGCCGTGAGGCATGCAGGATCTTAGTTCCCCAGCCAGGGATTGAAGCCATGCCCCCTGCAGTGGAAGCATGGAGTTTTAACCACTGGACCACCAGGGAAGTCCCTCTCCTACTCTTCATTACAGTGTTTTGGGAAATCTTTGGGAAAGTATTTTGTGGTCGTTTTGTAAAGATACATTCGTGCCTTGCAAAGTCTTTTGGAAGGAAAAAAATTTTAAATCCTACAAGCAGGATATGACATCAGAAATTTTCAGTAATTTCTTGGGCTTTGTCCTGAAAAACTATAAGAGTTTATGAAGCAAAGCAGCCTCACAAATGAGATATCTTATAAGGAAGCATTTTTAGCATTGAACACAGACCTAGCATGCACTGTAAAGTTTAATAGTAAGATTTCTATGTAGCAATGGGCTTAAAAAAATACTAATCCTAATGCTTTTATGCATTTAGCTCAGGTGCTAAAAATTACCCCAAAGCAAAGTTACGTAGCGAGAATATAAGAAATTCTACATGGTTTCCATTTCATGGATAAAATATAGACCTTTCTAAACTTTTAAATATGATTGCCAGTTTCTATGGAATTAATAGCTCACTTCTAGATTATTAGCCCCCCTTGCAGCTCAGACCCTGGAGATACTTGAGACAGGCACACTTGGCTTGCCCACATCCCTGTTTTTTTTTTTTTTTTTCCTGGCTGTGCTGCGCAGCTTGCGGGAGCTTAGTTCCCTGACCAGGGATTGAACCCGGGCCCTCGGCAGTGAGAGCGTGGAATTCTAACCACTGGACCACCAGGGAATCCCCTGCCCACATCTCTTTATTTCCTCCCTCTTGTATCTTATTCCTGGTGAACACATGGCTGCTGACATTAGCAAAGAAGGCAGTTACAGTTGTCCCTAAGGATTCTGGATGATTGGTTCCAGGACCCCTCTCAGATACCCCTCTCAGGATACCAAAATCCGAGGATGCTCAAGTCTCATATAAAATGGTGTAGTAATTGCAAATAACCTGTGAGATTCTCCCACATACTTTAAATCATTTCCATGTTACTTATAATACCTAATAGAAAGTAAATGCTATGTAAATAATCATAAGTACAACATGAATGCTATGTAAACAGTTGCTGACCCAAAGCAAATTCAAGTTTTGATTTTTGGAACTTTCTAGAATTTTTTTTCCCAAATATTTTCAATTTGTGGTTGGTTGAATCCATGGATGTTGAACCCATGTATATGGAGGGCCGACTGTATTTTGACTCTGCCCACTCTTTATCTGGTTGCTTCCCCAAATTTCCTCAGTGTATCAGACAAGGAACCCAAGACAAGGGGCATGGAGGGTACAGAGCAGTCTGACCTTCCCCTAGATGAACAGCACAGCCCTCGGCCCCAGCAGGCATGCAGTGGACCTCTGCCAGCTTGAATGGAAGAGGACAGGATCTTATTCTGAATAGCCTCTTTGCATCACATTACAAAAGAAAATAAGTGTGTAAAGTCAACATTGAGTGTAGTGTACGGAGGGCACATTTTCGCTAGGAGAAAATTGGTAGCATTCAACGGAGTCAGGTAGTCTCTAGTCTAGAATGAGGATAACTTAAGTGAGGGCTCATGAAGGGACTTAAAGAGGTCTGTGACCTCCTGAATTGGATGCACCGTTGGATGGACATGTCTAAAGGTGTGCTTTTCTAGAGAGGTGCTGTGCCACTTATCAAAATGTTCATAAGGGTCTATAGTCCAAAAAAAGGTTAAAAATCAATAGGCTAAGAGGAAAGGGCGTCCACAGAGTCAGTGTAATCCTGGCCCGGCTGGCCGATGCTCCATCTCACATTCTTAAAGTAAAGAAGATACTCAGATACCTGTAGAGGCAGGGCCCAAATATAGATATTTATTATTTTCCCAAGAAACTACCTCAATGGATATCCTCCTGCAATACCTGGGAAAAAGCGTTTCACAGAGGAGAGCTCAGATTAATATTGCTCAAGCTTAAATGAGTGCAGCCAAGGGACTTCCCTGGCGGTCCAGTGGTTAAAACTCCGTGCTTCCAATGCGGGGGGCGCGGGTTTGATCCCTGGTCAGGGAACTAAGATCCCACATGCCATGTGGAACAGGCAAAAAATTAAAAAAAAAAAAATTTAAGATGACATAAACGAGTGTGGCCAAGGGTCCTAAGTGGTTTGGCGAAACTGGGACTGTTCTCTTGGCCAGGGTATCCTCCACTAGCCATCAACTGTCAGTAACTGGCCAAGGCCCACAAGCTACTGAACATACCTATGTTTGGCGTGAGAATCAAATGAAGCTTACAATACAAAGAATCACCACATATTTAACACATTAACATACTTAACACAGACCATCATTATTATACTACATGATACAGGCATAGAAAGGGACAAAAAATGTGCTACCTTACGATTGAAGCAGTTTTTAGTTTGTCTCTTCTTTGTAAGTTTTTCCAAGAACTTTGTATTTTGAAGAGTTTTACCTGGTATGATGTGCAGTTAATCTCTCTCTCTCTCTCTCTCTCTCTCTCACACACACACACACACACACACACACACACTCACTCACTCACTCACTTACTCACTCACTCTCCACCCATCACTCCCCAGTTAGGCTCCCTGTGACCTTTCATATCAGCTTCTCTCCCCCATTGGTTCAGGGCAGGAGTTCTTTACCTGAAGTCCATGGTTAGAATTCAGGGCATCTGTGGACTTGGTGGGGGAAAAATTTCATCTTTATTTGTACTAATTTCTAACTGAAATTTAGCATCTCCTTCAACTGGAAAGTAGGCATCAAAACAGTGGAATTTTAAGACCCGTTACTTTGTTGTCCATAGAAATCCCAAATACTCTTATCATATTATAATTGTTGCACATGCCTCAAAAATATCATTTACACCTATTAGTACTTTGAATCTAGTTGCTTTTAGACCCATGATGAGATTATTTATTGTGTTAATAAAGAAGCACATGCATTACTTATCACAATTTGCCATTTTAATACCTTAACTGTATTTTTAATACCTTTTGTTTCCCCTGTGAGTCTATGGATTTTATTTTATAGCATTTAAATACACTCTTCTGAGAAGTGGTCCATAAGCTTCACTAATAGCCAAAGGGTCCTTGGCACAAAAAGGTTAAGGTGCCTGTCCTAGAGCAGCAGGTGAGTCACTCTTCACTCCTGGGCACCAGGAGGTGCTATTTGTCATGACGTCACCATCATCAGCCTTTGGGAAAGTGGAGTTATCCAGCCACTAGTTAAGTTATGTGGAGGAAGGTGAAGATAAGCCGGGAGTCCTCAGTCAGTTGAGGAAAGGGCTGAGGACACGTGGGCCAGCTCGGAGTAGAGGGACGGGGAGACAGAGAAGACACACGGCCTTTACCTGCTCATCCTCATCTAAAACCTGCAGTATACAAAGCACGTCACTCTCTAGCTGGCCTTTCAAGCAGGACAGATATGATCAGTAAAAAAGCTCCTTTGTCCCCCAGCCTCCCCCGCTAGTGTGCCTGAAATTCATTCAGGAGGCAAAAGCTTTTGGTAGTGGTAAGAAAAGAGAAATCTAACAACTGAAATACATGGGCATCAAAGTGGGAGGAAATGTGAGTGTTTCAGACTCTTTTCTCCATGCCTGGTGAGGGCAGTGGCCTGGGGTTAAAAGAACAGAAGTTCCTGGTGCCTAAAACAGGGACAGGAAAGACCATCAAGTGAGAAGGTGTTGGGAGGGAAGATGCGGATAAACTCTGAACTGGACCAGAGAGAGAGAGAGAGAGAGAGAGAGAGAGAGAGACACGAGTGTTTCTCAAGATGAGTTAGCCAGTCATGTTCAGCTTCATAAGAAGGCTGCTTCCAGAAGGGTCCAAACCACATATCCACAACACTTGTGGAGGGCTGGCCAGGGGTCATGTGGTAATGAGGCTCTTTGTTTAAAAAAAAAAAGCAGGTGCATGTGCCACAGCCACAGTCCAGACAGGACTCTCCTGTAATGTCTGCAAAGTTCATAATTTCATGGTAAGAAGAGTTTTCAAATAATATAATCCAAAATAAGAACTTAGGAGCAAGGTAAAAAAAAGTGCTTGCTTATTCACAAAATTAAAAAAAAAAGGAGACATACCTTCTCTTGGTTCACAATTTTCTTTGAATTAATTTATAAATTAAATGCAGGGAATTCCCTGGTGGTCCAGTGGTTAGGACTCTGCACTCTCACTGCTGAGGTCCTGGGTTCAGTCGCTGGTCAGGCAGCTAAGATTCTATAAGCCGTGTGGCGCAGTCAAAAAATAAATAAATGCACCCCTACTCAAACGGCTGAAGATTTTGTTTTGTTCTGTAAACCTGAGAAAATGTTTCTAAGATTCATCTGGAGAAACAGTTAGGACATTTTTGACAAAGAAGAGTAATTGGGGGTAGGGGCCGGGTTGACTTGTCTTAAGGGTTATTGAAATGTTTTAAAAAATACAGCGATTAAAGGAGTGGGGAGTTTGCTCCAGGCAAGTGGCCCTCCTGATATCAAATCCAGAAGCAGGCAGAGCAGCCTACGTGGTAACTGGCAGGACCACTCTGAGTGGTCTCCCTGCAGGGGCAGAGCCGGCCCTGGAGGAACAGACCAGAGTAGGTGCTGCCTGCAGGCAGCTGCTCTCACTCAGGCTAAGGCCCTGCTCCTGCTGGAGGAAAGTGAAGGGGGCGGTGAGGAGGGGCCAGTGGGATTACTTCCACGTGTGGGACACATCTGGAGCAAGAAGAAATATTTCCCTCCAAGAGTCTTCTGGCAGAAAGAACAGAGCTTGAGGATGAGCCTGGGGAAAGGATGTACTTTTACTGGGACCTGAGCACATTTATAAGCAGTATAGTAGGAATCAGAAGAGGCAAGAGATTAAGGATGCAAGAGAACAGAGGAAAATAAAGCAGGTATGTTGGATGAGGACACAGGAGATGGATTCACAGCACACACAAAGGGTCATTATAAGAAAGGAGATGAGGGAATATGTTCGGTGACAGGTGGGTAAGTAGAAAGCAGGACCAGTTACAGACAGGATGAGGTAAGGGGATGGAGAGACAGGTCAAGGAGTTTATCAGAGAAGAGGGAACACCGCTATGCCAGAGAGGACGGGCAGTGCACAGTGAATGGGACAGTTTTTGGTATGTCTTTATATGCAAGGAGGACTAAGGCAGAGTAAGGTGGAAAGGGAATGAAGGAGGGGAGGCTGTTAAAAAGTGATCACCTCAGGACCTACTGCATATCACAGGGAACTTGGCTCAACATTCTGTAATAACCTAAATGGGAAAAGAATTTGAAAAAGAATGGATACTTGTATGGGTATAACTGAATCACTTTCCTGTATGCCTGTAACACATCACTGTTAATCAACTGTACTCCAATATAAAATAAAAATTTAAAAAAAAAAAGCAATCACCTCAACCTAGGATAAGATGTTGAGGTGGTACCTGTGGAAACAGACTGGCAGCTGAGGACTCTTCTGTGCTCTCAAGCTACCCTAACATTGTGACCACGAGCCACCTAGGGCCATTTAACTAAAATGCATCACAGTTAAACACGACGAACATTTTAGTTTCTCAGTCACACCAGCCACACTTGGCTACTAGCTGGGTCCTGGACGGTGCTGATCTAGAACAGTTCCATCGTTGTACAGTCCTACCGGGCAGTGCTGCTCTTGAGAAAGAAGCAGTGCCCCTGAATTGAGAGGTAAGGGGAGAGGAAAGTTTTTACACCGAGTAGAGTTTGTCTTTGATACGGAATAGAACAGTATGGAATATTACTAAGTGAAATTCTTACAAATTGAAAAAAAGAATGTAGTAGCGAATTTTAAGTGCACAGATGCCATGAAATTGAATTTTATGGAAATTCAGATAAATTTTAATCTTACATTTTTTAATGCTCTCTTAAGAATTTTCTTGAATGAACTTTTGAATTGTTCCATATCAAAAAGGTCAGTGTCTTCACCTGTCAAAATGAAAAGAAAAATCAAGAAGAATCAAGGGAGCTACAGTGTCTTCAATACATTTACAAAGATCCTGAAGATAAGCATTTGGTGTAACCTCAAAGAGCAGTAATGATCAAATCACACAAACGCTGCTGGTACCCCTGACAGAGCGTCACCAGATATATTTCTCATTTTTTTATACACGAGTAATAATCACCGCATTTGGAAAGAAAAGAGACTTACGAGGAACAAACTGCTACTCATTTTTAAATTGCCACAACATCAAATACAAGTGTTCAGTTAAAAATGGAAAACATTACCTGGTCCTTTACTCATCTGAAAAACATCCCAAACTTTCTGATGCCGATGAAATTGAGTATCTGAGACAGGGAGGAAGAGCTTATTACTATCATATCAGGAGAACCTTCGAGTAACTATCATATCAGAGAACTTTCAACTTATAAATACATATTTTTAATAATGTGAAAGTGGAGAAAATTAACAGTAATTTACAAATTAAGTTATACAGATCTTTATTCAAAATATAAATTTTAAATGGATTAAATTTACTCCAGACAAATAAAACAGGTCATAAAGAATTACTCAACATAGTAGAGATTTAGCATTTATTCTTAGACCATTTATTCTGTCCACACAGGTCTACTCCATAGACTGCTGCATCTACGCAGCAAGCCAGGGACGATGTGCTCCTGGAACTGGTGTTTCTATCGGCTTTCCTTAGTCTGGAGCACTCTTCTCCTAGCTCGCTGCACATCTCATTCTGGTCTCTACTAAAATGCCACAGTGCAGAATGGCCTACCCTGAACACCCTACCAAAATCGACCCCCCATCCCGCCCTGCTTTAGTTTCCTTCATAGTACTTACCACTACCTGACATTACAGCATACATTTAGATGTTCATTTTTACACTGCTTGTACCTGTGGGATATTGGACTGAGTCTTGTTCACTGCTGTAGTCCCAGCATCTAGCCACTGGCTGGCATTAAACATATATATTTGATGAATGAATGAATGTATGATATAGAAGACACCCTCCAGGAGTTACAAACTTAAGAGTATCTTGGAGTAAAAATGGGCCTAGGAAGTTACTGAGTTCAGTCCCAACACATTGTCATCCTGGCTTTACTCTATCCCTGCGCTGACCTCGGTCTGCATCCCTGTGTCTTTGGACCTAGGACCAAGGTGCTCTGCACCCCATAAGAGGAGCTGTTGGCCCCAATACTCAAGGGCACCAACCTGCTGTGCCTTTGTCTTATTACTTTTCTTGTCCTGTGTCTTTTTTTTTTTTCTTTTTTTGGTGCCTTGGCATCCTTGTCTCCCCATCCCACCCCATTTATGGCGATGGCCTGACAATTCTTGATTATCCAGTTCTGTCCAAAACAGGTGTAATCAGGTATAATGTGATGCCTGCCCTGAAAGATAGCATCCAAAGGGTTTTGTTTCTTTCCGGTATTTTCTTCCTTGGTTCTCTGTTTCAGAGTTCAGATGGCCTGCTAAATGATCTTTGAATAAGGTTGCTGTCGTAATAATGGAGATTAAAAACTTTTTGTCGTTAATGATTCTTTTAAACACCGTGTAGAAGTTCATGATAAATGGCAAGGACTTAAATACAAATGCAGATATTTCCTCAAATAGAACACATGCTAGACTAATCCATGATATTTGTGACAAGCTTGGTCCACCTCTAGTGTCTCCTATCTTAGCCGGGGGCCCAATTTCCTTCTAGTTGCACATGCAGACCCCAGAGCCATGTGTGCCTCTCCCACTTAGTGCCCCCATGACCACTCTATGTGCAAGTACGGTCACTGTTAATCCTTACGTTCCTTACAGGCTGCACTGTAATTAGAACACATTCGCAGACATCTACTTTCAAATTCTGTTGATAATAATACAAAGCCTAACAAACACTAACTATGTGCTTATTGTATGCCAGTTACTGTGCTAAGGGCTTTTCAAGTCTTATCTTATTTAACCCTCATAACAATCCTGTGAAGTAGAAGCTGTTATTATGTCCATTTTACTTAGGAAAAGTCTGAAGCTTAAAAAAAGGTCGTGTGACTTGGCAAAGGACACAAGACTGGTAAGTGACAGAGCTGAAATATGAAACCAGGTCAACTTGACTCTAGAATCTGAGCCGTTACATACAAAACTGCCTCTCTGATGAAACTGGACTGGTTAAGCGTAAATACAAATCACCAAAACTTACAAATGATGTCTAAAAGGGCTGCATCATTGAGACTTGCACGATTTTCCTGAAAGAGAATATACCATTTTTAGTAATCGTGGTGATAGGTGTGGTTCTACCCCATCTACAGCACATTTTAGGATTGCTTAGAGCAGATGAGGGCCCTCTCAGTACTCTACTGACAACCTGTCTCCCATCTCTGCTCTTCTGTTAAGTAACACATACACCTTCTGATTCGTGTCTCATTACAGGTTCTCACAACTGTTCTCCCCCGATCTAATCCTCATTTATCACTTTTAACTTTTTTTTTTTAATCTATGGTATCCGTCTAGATTTCCTCTATCCCAGGTTTTCTCAACCAGGCACTAGTGACATTTTGAGTCAGATAAAGCTGTGTTGTAGAAGCTGTCCTAGGATGTAAAGGAGCATTCCTGGCCTCTACCCACTGGAAGCCAGCAGCACCCCAATCCCACAGTTTTGACACCCACAAACGTCTCCAGACATTGTGTCCTCTGGGAGACAAAATCATCCCAGCTGAGAACCACTGCTCTATACACACATATTTATATGTTTACATATTATATAGTTTCTTTCAGTGTTATACAGAAAGATCTAATTTATTCTTTTTAATGGTTAAGGAATATTTTATGTGGACATATCATTATTTATCTAATCTCCTAAGTATAGTTGTTTCCAATTTTTTGTGTGTAAACAATGCTAGTTAACATCTTTATATATAGATATTTACATATCTATAACTAGGTATATAAATGTTTATCAATTATGATATTACATATACCTCCTTTTTTTAATTATGTTTTCCATATATGTAAATTTCGAAGTGGAATTGCTGGGTCATAAAGTATATTTATTTAAAAATGAATGAGGAGGAGCTTTCCTGGTGGCGCAGTGGTTAAGAATCCACCTGCCAATGCAGGCGACACGGGTTCGAACCCTGGTCCGGGAGGATCCCACATGCCATGGAGCAACTAAGCCCGTCCGCCACAACCACTGAGCCCGTGTTCTAGAGCCCGTGCTCCACAACAAGAGAAGCCACCGCACTGAGAAGCCTGTGCACCGCAATGAAGAGTAGCCCTCGCTTGCCGCAACTAGAGAAAGCCCGCGCGCAGCAACGAAGACCCAACGCAGCCAAAAGTAAATTAAAAAAAAAATTAGTTTCTTTTCCGCTATCGTGGTACGTAGCCCTCCTAACTTCACAGCCTAGCAGCTACCTTACATCTCTTTCGGACTAAGGAAAGGAAAGAAAAAAACCAAAGGGTAGCATCATGTTCAAGGTTAATCATTTTGAACACTGTTACCTCACAAAGCAGAACCAAGTCCTGAACAAGAGATTCCTTTCTCTGCCGGAAGTTTACAGTCTGCAGTTGATTTTCAGACAAAAAATTCCAGGTTTTTAGTATTGTCATCATTTCAGTCAATGGGATTTTCAAGATGGTCCTCCTGAAAAACTCGGAAACAGTTTCATCCATCTGTTTGGCACTTCCGTAAAGACAAAACCAAAAACAGCACGATAAAGTATTAACCAAACACAAAAGTGTAACTTAGTGAATTTTCAGCATGATATTTTAGCCAGAATTTTGATTTGTAGGTCAAGCACCCAAATGTTTACCATTTTTCAGGCGCTCTGCGAACAGTGTTCCAACAGGAGGATTAAACTATTTTCTCCTTAAGCGTACATTTAAATATGTTTTAGAGTTTTTAAAAATTAGTGCTCTCCCTCCTTTCCTGGCTAGAGTGTTTTGATCTTTTGATGGCAGTGACATGTGAATCATTCACTCATTTACTGATTCATGTATCAAATTATTGAGCATCTGTGTGTGCCAGGCACTTTTCTAGGCACTGGGGATAGATACAGCTTTAACCAAAAAGACAAAAATCCCTGCCAATATGGAGCGTCCTTTCTAGTTGGGAGAGACAGGCAACAGGAAAATCACAAAAAATGTTAAAAGTGATAAGTGCTGAGGAGAAAACGGAGCGGTGTTAGGAAGCAGTGAAAGTGGAGCAGGCTGGCAATGGGTGGTGGGGATGGAGAGCAGGCCTCAGAGAGAAGGTGACATTTGAGCCAATCCTTGGGGGAGGGAGAGTGAGCCATGGGGCTAGCTGGTGGAGGAGCTTTCCAGGCAGATGGAACAGCAAGTGCAAAAGCCTCGGGGTCTTCAAGGGACAGGGAGAAGGAGGCCTCCAGAGAGGTCAGAGTGGTGAGTGAAAAGGCACAGAGGAGGAGGTGAGGTCAGAGATCATGAAGGGCTGCCTTTATGACTAGAGGCAGAAGTCAGTCTGTCAATCTCACCTGCTTCCACCACGGCTATGGGATTTCCAAGGGCAAATAGAGGAGATTCCCCTAAAAGAATCCTGGCTGCGACGTATTTCTACCATTTAAGTGTTGAACACGGCATATAATTTATTACCATCACCCACTTCTGAAAATATATGGGTAGTTGAATATATTGCATTGCCCAAAAAGATCGTGCGGGTTTTTCTGTAACATCTTATGGCAAAACCCGCATGAACTTTTTGGCCAACCCAACACTTTGAAAAGATACTAAAAACAATAGTTAAAAATAAAGAGGAATGATTAGTTCTTTAGAGAGAAAAATAACTGAATTAAGAATGTGGGAGCAGCATGAGGATCATGAAAATTGAGCCTGACTCATTTCCTTGTCCAGATGCAGGACCCACCTGCCTTAATGTCAAGGACTGAAATCCTCACCATGGTCCACAAGGCCCTGCGTTGTCTGGTTCCTGCCTCCCTGTCATCTACCACTCTCTCCTTGGCTTTCTGAGCTCCAGCTACACTGCCCTTCTAGTTTCTCTATTACAAGAGGATCCCTTCAGCTAAGGGCCATTGCATCTGCGGTGACCCCTGCTTAGAAGGTTCTTCTGCACATATTCACATGGCTCTTGTAATTCAGGTCTCAGCCATGCTTCTTCACAGAGAGACTTACCCTGACCACCCAATCTAGTTATTTCCCCACCTTGTCTTTACAGAACTATCTGAAATTATCTTGCTTATTGCTTTATTGCATTAAATATTTGATTAAGCTTCACTAGGGCAGGAACTATGTTTGTCTTATTCATAGCTGCATTGCTAGAATCTAGAACAGTGTCAGCCCAAGAACTGTCTAGTGGAAATACTTGTGGAATGAAGTCTTAAAGACGCTCCTGAAGCAGCCGTGCCTGAGGAGGTAAACAACCTGGTAAGGATTAGGGTCCAACAGTCGGTGACAATATCAAGCCAACGTCTCCCATCAAAAACACTGGAGATGGTGGTTGTTAAAATGCAGATTCCTGGGCTCCAACGATTTAAACTGGGGGTGGGGTGGGGGACCGAGGAGGGCTTGAGATTTTTGCATTTTAAGACTAAGAGTCTTAATTCCCGCTAAACTTTGGGAATGCCATTCTAAAGAATTCTGGTAGAAAGAGTCCACACAATCTCATCAATAAAGTTGGAAAACCCTTGACTAAACTCTTCTGATTCCCTGTGATTAGCTAACTTCTTTTTACATCTGAGCGCTTAGCACAGTGCTTGGCTTGGTGCTCGAGATGTAACAGCTGAATGAACGCATGACAAAAAAGGTCCCTTTTAAGTAACTTTCCTGGAAATCTGCACAGCCTAAGAGCTGCCACAAGGAGCAGCAGGAGTAATGCGAGAGGCTGCAAAGACTAAAAAGGACGGACGCCAAGGTTAACCAAAAACAAGAACACTCAACTCTGGGGAAAGCAGCAACCCAGGGCTGGGATAGTTTAGCCGGTGACAGCTCGGCGCGGCTCCAGCGTGACGCAGGCCCTACGTGAGGCCCCGCCCCACCACGGGCGGATGTGACGTCACGGCCCAGCGTCATCGCCCTCCTCACCTCAGCCTCCACTGTAGTCCCCAGCCTCCGGCCCGAGAGCAAGGGCCAATCCCACACCTTGGGACTTGCGGCAGTCGCGAAAAAGTCGCCTCAGAGGCGTGGGACGTGGCTTTTTCAAGGCTTCCGCCACGCTCGGGGGCCCGATGCCATGCCGCCAGGGGTCCTCTTACCGTACCACATCGCCGGCCGGCTCTCTCCTCATCAGATGTTCCCGCCTGCTGCACCTTCAAAGCCACCAATTGCAGTTCCCGCCGCCCTGGAGCCCCTCCCGGCGGAGCCAAAACTTTGGACTGTACCCTCGGCACAGGGGACCGTGTGGGGAGAGCGACGGAAGTGAAACTCTCCGAGTACCCGCCTCACTCTTCTTAGCAGAGAATATTGTTTGAATGCTTTAATCCCAGCCACGAAATCTGGCTCGTCGGTTCGCCTTAAAGTTCAGGCTTTGCCGCGCCTTCGCGGACTCGCTCTCTCTCCCCCTACAGCGCCAGAAAATGGGCCTGTCCAGGCCGGATGGCGCATGCGCATCGGGCGGCGAGTGGTGGAGGCTGACCGCGCGGGGTCAGGCGTGGAGGGCGCGGAACCTTCGCCACCCGGAGCTGTTCGGGTTCCGGCGCCCTGGCCGCCGGCTTTTGGGTGCAGAGTCTTCGCCGGTGAATACCGCTTCCGCTCTCCGGGTGTGGCCGCCAGTCGGGTGAGTCTCGGGGGTCCGGGCCGTTCCGAGGAGCGCTCTCTTCGTGGCCGAGGTGTGAGGGGAGGCCGCGGGACACTCACCTGTCCCCCCTCAGGTCCCAAACTCGCGCGCCCCGCTGTGTGCCATCTTGCCGGGACTTCGCGCCCGCCTGGGGGGTTGGGACCACTGCGCTGGGTGTTGCCGGGGCGTTGGAGTCGTCCTGAGCTCCCCGCCCTCGGGCATTCTCTGGGACGCGCGCTGGTAGTTGAGAGCCGGCTTCGGTGTAGACCTTCATTGCCTGCGGGAATCGGCCTCGCCGCCGCTCTCGAGCCTGTGACCTTGGGCGAGCTCCTCCTCACCCCGAGCGTCAGCCTCCTCGCCTGTGAAATGGGTATAACCCAGCGCCTCGGTTGTGAGAAGGGAAGCCCTGAACACCGTGTCTGACGTGGTGAGCGCTCAGTACGTTGTGTGATGATTACTGTTACTGGGTATCCAGGCGTTTAGGATTTGCTTGTGGTAGGTGGGAGCCTGTTAGGGCGCATCTCAGCTTCAGAGAAAGTTCCCACCAATCCGTCTTGCGATGCGAGAATCCAGTGAGATCACCCTCAGTACGCTTTTCAAGGAAAGTGACATTCAAATCTCGTTTATTGGGTTTCAAGATTACTGAGCTTGTCGTTTCACAGTAAGTGGTTTATGAAGAGTCTTCAGTAAATCCGAGTTCTGGAAGCCTTCATTTGAAGACTTAAATGCATAAAAGAAGTTTGCGCTGGCAAAGGAATTCTGTTGTGACACCCCTTGTGTCTCCTTTTCTATCCACACAGGCTTCTGCACTTGTTTGGTTGATTTAAAGTGACCCTCATTTCCCACCTTTTTAAAAAAAATAACTATGTCGATGTCTGAATCAATTCTCAAATCCATGGTAATCCTATATTCAACCTTCAGTAAACATTTATTGGGCATTTACTATGTGCATTTAGGGGAATGTCCCTTCCCTCACTAGCCTGTGTGTTCGTTGAAGTTCATGGACTAATTCTTTTTCCTCTGAAATTCAAGTGGTCTGACAGAGTGCTCAGCACCAAGTAAGTGCTGGTAAATATTAGTTCAGGGAAAGCTGCACCCGGGCACATTCCTTAAGAAATTATGTGGGTTGCTGTCAGTAGCAGTGGGGCATGGTCTATACTCTGGGAGCACTTGTCACTCAAAAGCATCTGTTTAGATTTGGTGACTTTGCAGCTGTGATAAGTAAAAGTGGGTAGGGTAGGGAGTCCCCTGCTATGTCTGCTACCTCTACTGAATGTGGTGCAGTTTGAAGTAGAGAAACATTCACTTAACTAATTCCAGTGCTTTCTGAAATTAGACTTAAAAAAATATCTTTTAGAAAGCATTAACTCTTATTTTATCATTTTTCCTGGAGAACAGATTCTTCAGACTCTGAACAAGAGCTTTTCTGGACTTGTTTTAAAATGACATTAGAAATTATAACTGTAGTGTAAATTTCTTTCTGGTGGGGCCACACAATAGCAAAATCTTTCTAAAGAAAGCCTAAGTGGCATTTAAAATATAGGGTTTCCCCCTTGTGATCATAGTTCTGCTGAAATGTGTTATTAGAATGCTTCCTCCCTTTTCTTCACTAGTTAATGTATTTCTTACTCTCGGTTTTTTTATTTTCTAAAATTGTGCCACCTGGTGGTTGAAGTCTTCTGCCTATCATAGAATACTCGTTAGAAAAATTTTACCTCAGGGTCTTGGTAGAATAAGGTGAAGCAGTGAATAAAATAAGACTATAGTTTTTATATCTTTAGTGAGGGCACCCTACTGCTTAAACCCTCCCAGCTTACCTCCAAGTAAAAGTTACAGTTGCTTTGCAGGGGCCTATTAGCCAGTTATCAAAATATCAAATTGTCACAGATGAACATTTTTAAGAGTTTAAGTGGACTGTTGTGGTATCAATGTGTGCATACCTGAGGAAGTGGATGGGATTGGCATGGGGAAGGAAGAGTTGTAGCTGTGACAAGTAAACCGTTCTGATGGTTTCAAAATGCCAGTGTAAAAGTGGGACTGAAGTTTTGTGTTTAACTAAGTACTTAGTACTAACTAACAGTTTGAATGGAATTTATCCGTCTTTCTCACTGCAAATACCCGTACACAAAGTCTTGTCACCAATGAACACTCCCTTCACCTTTGCTTCAATAGTGCGGCTGATGTTCATAATTACCTTGGTGCTGCCTTTTGAGATTGTTTTCTGTGTTATCAGTAGTAACAAGCGTTTATTCCTTGAGGGCAAATTTTATTTTTGGCAATGGCTTAAATTTAATTGTGAACTTAGATTTGAGAAGAAAGGTAAGGATGCAATGTAAGAATATACTCTGTAACATCCTTAATTAACTTAGCCAGTCTCTTGGGCACATTAGGACAGATTAATGAGAAGTTCACACAGCAGCCTGTTTCATTGTTGGACAGCTCCAGGAAGATGACAACTGCCTCTGTAACTGCCACACTTTGGTTTCCAGTCCTGTCCTCGGACACATCTCAGAGTCAGTTCAGTTCAGCCTTTCCCATCAGGTGACAGGGCATTTCAGATATACTAATAATACTTTACCTTTGTCGCACTCACTCTTCACTATATCAGATACTCTCACATATGTTATTTTAAACCTCATGATATAGGTCAAGAGCTAATTCCATTTTATGGAAGAAGAGACTTAGGTCTCAGATTAAGTTAGCCAAAGTGATATAACTTGTGAATAGCTGTGTCCACAGCCTTTGCCTTCAGACCCACATCTTCTCCCTTCAAATCCATTACTTGTCATACTTAACCAGGCTGTTCTTTTTATCTGTCTCCACTGTTGTGGGTTTCCCTAAGTTAGTAAATATTCCCAATTTCATGAATGGCTTCCTGTTTAAGCCTAGTGTCAGAGCCATCTCCATCCTGAGCATTCCCCCCGGGGGTACTCAAATTGTCAGTATTCTGGACATGGCTGATCAGGACAAACACAATACTTTTCTTTTTCTTGATGTAGACAGATCCTCTATTTCTAATAATATAGGATAATATTACATTGACTTCTTTGAATCTAGGCCTAGAATTAGTCCCTATTGAAGTTGTAGCTAACCAGAGGTTCTTTGGGAAATAGTTTTTTTCTATCTGAATTTATTTCATTCACAAACTGCTGGGAAGGCATGTCTTTCCTATTTTGAATGCGGGAAAAATCTGTCACGGTGGGAGATTACGTTGGGTAGTAACTGTCACTTACTGTGTGACCCGGGGCTTAGTTTTGCTATGAAAATATGACTAATGTGTATTTTGACCTACAAAAAAGCTCTTTCTTATGGTTCAACTGAACTTAAAAAGGTACCTACTTCCTCCGGTTATTGGGAGGATTATAAGACTTGTGCCTGCAGGTGGTTAAGTGTTCAAGAAATTATTTTCTACTCTAATAATGTGGATATATTCTTATGGCTTTGATGAAATTTTAAAAATAAGCATATGCAATATATATTTAGGTTTTATTCAGTTCATAAAACGTTACTTTGAGTTACAATAGTGTTAATAGAATAAGCTTTTAAAGATGACTACTGGAGGGTGTCAGCACTCATTTAAATGTGCTCTAAGAACAATGCCATTGTTTTAGAGTTATGTTTCGTATATTACACCCAAGAGTACAGCAGTGCATCTGCATATACACCAACAGTTAGCCAAAGCCAGTAGATAGAAGGAAAAGGGAAGAAGAGAATATCTAACTAAAAAGATAGGGTGGAGGCAAGAGGGGAATGATTGATAAAGCAAGGAATTTGTTAGATAAGGGATAGGTAAGTGTTTAGAGCTTTAGGTTAAGTCACAGCTTTCACCAAGAAGAATAGGAAAAGGAAACTATATGAAACCATTTTCTTGTTTGACACAATCACCTAGGATAAGTAGGTAGACAGGAAGACGTTTCATTGGCACCATGACTGGGTCTACAGTAACGTACATGTTTGAAGTAAACTTTTGTGGAGGGAGGAAAAATAATCTATTATGATATACATTTACGCTTATATACAAGGTGCATGTGTATATTTATCTCAGCAGCCAAGTGTGTTCTTAAGTTTTACCTTACCAATGAGAGAGGTCATTTCAGTACATCAGAAGCTTGTTTCTGAACTGTAAAAGCACACATTTGAGGGCTGGGTGATAGAAATATGCAAGAATATTTTGTCAAATATATTTACAGAATAAAATGTTAACGGCATTTTCTAGGTGACTAAACCAGTGTACATCTCCCTTCAGAAAAAATAAGCAAGGCAGAAGTAGGATAACTAATATATACATAAGTGTAGGTATATAATACTGGTGTAATATTAGATGACTTAAATTGCTGCACTGTATGAGACCCCGTTTTTCTGAGGCAAAATTTTTATATCATTGAAAAGACTTTGTTGTCAGTGACAGGCAAACAGAACTTGAACTTGGCTGCATTTCCAGTTTCCATTTCAAATACTCAAATACTTACTTGGCACAGTGGCCTGATTTGTGATCTTTAGCTGTGGGTGTGTGTGTGTGTGTGTGTGTGTGTGTGTGTGTGTGTGTGTGTGTGTGTGTGTGTGTGTGTGTGTGTGTGTGTGTGTGTGTGTGTGTGTATGTGTGTGTGTTTAGTAGTTACTCAGTGGAACAGTGATCTTCTGATATTTTTATCACTTGAAATCTGAAATAAGTATAGTATAATTCTCTGCAATTATTTGTTTAGTCATTTTTAAGGATTTTATTTGTCGGGAGTGGGATGTTGATGGGCAGTTTGAATTTCTTGGAACTTTTTTTAACAGCTTTATTAAGGTATAATTTACATACCATAGAATTCGCTCACTCTAAGTGAATTCAGTGATTTTAGTAAGCTACAGTTGTGCAGCCATTACCACAATCCTATTTTAGAACATTTTCGTCCCCCAAAGTTTTCTTTGTGCCATTTGCATATTAATCCCCACTCTCACCTTTGGGCCTAGGCATCGATCAGCTTTTTGTTTCTACAAATTTGCCTTTTTAGACATTGCATATAAATGGACTCATACATTCCAGTGTTTTGAATATGGCTTATTTCATTTAATTTAGTGCTTTTGAGATTCTTCCATGTTGGCACATGTATAAGTTCATTCTTTTTAATTGCTAGGTAGTAGTATCCCATTGTATAGATATACCGATTTGTTTATCCATTACTTGATTATTAGACATTTGGATTGTTTCCAATATTGACTATTATGAATAATGCTATGAACATTCACATATAAGTCTTTGTGGGGATATATGTTTTCATTTCTCTTGGGTGTGGTCTTAGGAGTGCAGTTTCCAGGTCATATGTTAAGTTTGTGTTTAACTTCTTTAGAAACTGCCAAATTGTTTTCCAAAGTGTCTGTACTATTTAGCGTTCTCAGTTGCAATGAGTAAGGTCCCTTTCCTCTACATCCTAACCGGTGCTTGGTATCGTCTGATTTTGTGATTATCGCTATTCTGGTGGATGTGTAGTAATCTTTTCTGAGTTAAAAAGAATAGGTTTAAGAAAAGAATAGGTGAATAGTGCTGCATAAATATAGCAAAACCTGAAAATGATGTTTTATCTTAGACCTTGGCTGCTAATTTTCTTCTTTGTGAAATGAAGCAATTAAACTTAATTTCAGGGATTTTAGGTTCTTGTTTTCATTGTAATAATTGCATTTTATGAGTATATATGCTAAATTTGAGAAAAAAATTTCCACATCTGCTTCTTGTTTCTCTTCATGGTTTATTTAGATTTTCTCAGCCAGATGTTAGTTAGGAAGAAAGCAGTCTACATTAATTCACACTGATGTGAGACTGAGTAATGGCCCTTTAACCCTTATACATTTAAAAAGGATTAATAGGCCAGTTCTCGTCATTGGTAGAATTTCATCGGAACAAAATGAGTTGTAATCAATTTCAGGAATGTGGGAAAAGTAATTGAAGGCACACTTATTAATATAGGCAAGCTGTTTCTGCTTGAGCACCTATTTCCAGGATTGGGTCTCTTGAGGAGTCCGCTTTTTTCTGAACCTGCATATTCTCTAAACACTCCTGATAACCTGCCAAATCTGTTAAGTCATTGGATAAGGAAGCTGAGGCTCAAGTTTAATAATTTGCCTAAGGTCAGCATTCTTTTCTGATAAAAGTCACTGCAGGTTCTTACTGAAAATACTTTTAGGTCGCATTAACAAGTACAGTCACACATATTCAAGACACTCTTGTATCCACAGGTTGCTCTGCTGTGCTCCATCTCCTTCTCCTAAAGATGCATCCTGACTTATCTCCACACTTGCATACTGAAGAATGCAACGTCTTGATTAACTTGCTTAAGGAATGTCACAAAAATGTAAGAGTTCAGAAAATGACCATAAAGCAAAAATGAAACCTAGGTACAGCACACCGATGTAAAACGTTATCTCCATTAATGGAAGGAAATGATAATGTCTTAGTTATGGGTCTTAGCTTAGTAAAGATTGATGCTTGTGATCTTTTTAGAAACCATTTCCCTTTCTGATGAGTAGAAATCAAGCATGGTAGTTTATTAGGGAGCTTCTGAAATGATATATAGTAATTAGAATCCCTGTTTCTTGTCCTTGACTTGTACAGTTCTGTGTTTAAAGGAAGTTGAAACATTTTTTATAATTATATGTTAACTAGATTTAAATTATGACTGGCCTAATTTGACAGGTTTACTTAGTTGTTAGTGGAATGGAAATAAAATTCCATGGTTAAAACCAAAATAGAAAATAAGCCCATTTTTGGAATGCGTTAAATTAATCTGATATTTTTCCCAGTGTCAACTATTTAGCTTTTTTCATGTGTTTGATGTATGAGACAGTTATAAGGAGCATTTGTGTTTTTCTTTAACTTTGCATGATGCATTATTTCCTTCATGTTATTCATAAACTGTAGATATATCAGATTCCAATAATAGTATTATTTAAATGAGTAAAATTTTAAGACTAAAAGTAAGGTAGTAAGGAATGCCGATGACCTGTGAAGTCAGGTATTTATACTGGTTCAAAGAATGTTGTTGATGACAATATGCTTTTCGGTAAACTATTTCTGCCATACATCTAGATTAAGAATTGATACTGTGGGATTGACATATATTCACTAATATGTATAAAATAGATAACTAATAAGAATTGATATTGTAAGTCTTTTTAACTTTAGCCATTCTATGGATGTGTCATCGTATATTATTTGGTTTTAAATTGTGTTTCCCTGGGGGCTGATGACTTTAAGCATATTTTCATGTACTTATTGGCCATTCATATAACGTCTTTTGCCCATATTTTAAAATTGGGTTGTTTTGTCTTGTTATTGAGTTGTAAGAATTCTTTTTATCATTTGGCATAGAAGTCCTGTGTCTCATAAGTGTATTGTGAATATTTTCTCCCAGTCTGTGGCATCCTTTTTTATTTTCTTAAAGATGTGTTACAAAGAGCCGTTTGTAAGTTTGATGAGGTCTAATTTACCAGTTTTTTCTTTTATTGTTTATGTTTTTTGTGTTCTAAGGATCTTTGTATATTTCCTGGTCACAAAGATTTTCTCCTATTTTTTCTTCTAGAAGTTTTATAGTTTTAGCTTTTAAAATTTAGGTCTGTGATTCAAGTTAATTTTTGTGTATGGTGTGAGGTATGAGTCAAGGTTTATTTCTCTCCCTGTGGATACCCAGCTATTCCAGCACCATTTGTTGAAGAGACTGTCCTTTCCCCACTAAATTACCTTGGTGCCTTTGTCAAAAATCAGCTGACCATATGTGAATGGGTCTACTTCTGGGCTCTCTAGTCTGTTCCACTGATTTATATGTCTGTTCTTAACACCAGTTGATTCCAACATTATCTTACTGGGGCCACCTGGTCCCATGGCTGTTTTGTCCTCTTTTCTGTCCCAGTTCACTTTCCATGCTCTATCTGGAGTGCTCTCTCAGATGTAAGTTTAATCACTGTTCCCCTTAATGGTTCCCTTTGCCTGTAGAATAAACTCTAAAATTTCTTTGTGTTTCGAGGCCTTCATGTACTGGCCCCTACTTACTCTTGGGCTTGACTACACGCCACCCCCCCCCCCGCCCCCACGCCCCTCATCCTTCCTGCGTGTTCTTGTCTGCAGTTGTACTGGAGCATGTTTTCGTCTTCTAAGCCTTTGTACTTGCTTTTTTCCTATGCTTAACTTAGAGCCTTCCTCACTGTCTCAACTTCTCATTTGCTTGATCAGGTTTTATCATCCTCCAGGCTTTATTCTGCTTAATTTGTCATTTCCTCTTCCTTTTCTTTCCTGACCCGGATTCTCTGTACTCCAGTAATACTGTACAGAATAGATTTCCTGCGTTATGGCAGTTACTCTTACTCTTTTTGGTCTCAGGACTCCTGCACACTCTTAAAAGTTATTGAGGACCCCAAAGAACTTTTGTTTATGTGGACTATATCTACCAATATTTAGTGAATTAGAAATTAAAACTGAGAAATTGAAAAATACTAATTTATTTAAAAATTATAATAATAAACCCATTACATGTTAATAGTTATTTTTCGTAAAAAATACCTTATTTTCCAAAACAAAAAAACGGTGGGAAGAGTGACATTGCTTTTGCATTTTTGCAGTTCTCTTTAATGTTTAGTTTAATAGAATATAGCTGGATTCTCATATCTGTCTCTGTGCTCAATCTGTGGTGATATTACACTTCATGTAGCCTCTGGAAAAATCCACTGTACCCTTGTGAGAGAATGAAAGTGAGCAAAGCAAATAAGATCTTCAATTATTAGGAAGATAGATTTTACCTTCCCCTGGAAAGGTCTTGGGTAGCCCTGGGGACTACACTTTGAGAACCGCTGCTTTATAGCAATCACTTCATGATTTGTCTCTTTCCTCTGACTCTGAGCTGTGAGAGTAGGGCCCAGGTCCACCTTGCTCACTGTTGTGTCCCTAGTGCCTGGGACACTGTCTTCCAGACACTGACTAATTGATTCACTTATTCAATCAGTTGCTCTACCAGTTTGTTCTCTATGAACAGACACCAGGCACTGGAGGCTTATGCATGTGTATACAAGAGAAGTGCAGTCCATGGGCATTTCTTTTACCAACTCCACTGGGGCGTTTTGGGTTTGTTTTTCACATAATGTCACAGGAGTATAATTCTCATTTGGGCTAATGTTGAGGTGAAAGTGAAAATATAAATTAGTTTTTGTCTTGAATTTTTAAAATAAGATGTATGTGTATGGGATGATATGAATAAATATAAACTAAACTATGAAATATTGCCTTACGTTCTAAAAGTTTAACCCTTTCTGGTATTTCTCTTTGGCCAGAAGGTGTGTGAAAAAGCATTGTCCCTGTTTGTTGTCAAGGAGGTAGTTTATACACAGGAAATATTTATCCTGAAAAGGTAATTAGGTAATCAGTAGGAGATCTTAAATGCTTGCCAGAAAAACTCTGACCATTTATTCAATGTGGACCAGAAAAGTACATTTAAAGTGGTGAAGAAACAGGGAAAAAAGAAGTAGCATGACTATTACTAATTATGTGTTGTCTGGTTTCCATGAAAGCCTTAATTACAAAGAAAAGGAAAAGATGTGCTCATTGTTACAAGTTCAGCATTTATGGCATGTCATTATAGGAGATCACCATGCTGTCCAACCTGCCCATAAAAATCGTGACGTGCAAACACAGTAATTATGGCCCTACTAAAATTCAGGTTCTTGATGTCAGTCTTTATCTGCTTTGGAGCATATATGCTTTTTGCCATGATAATAGTCACAGGACTTGAAACCACTAGAAGATTTTTATCTTTGCTTTTCAAACAAAGCAGACTTTGAATTCAGACATTGATTTTCTTATATTGTGAATTACTGGCTTGGTTATGTGGCCCTTACAGGCCATCTAATAATAGTGTTATGTGTTTCTAATTTATTTTGATGACATTTTGAATGGAGGCAAGTGAGAGAATGGCTTTGGCACCAAGCTTTCCATAAGTAACTCTTCTATGGGACAGGAGTGTTTGCTGGTGAAGGAAGTTACTGGTCGTGTCAATATGGCTACACTGCCCTTTGACATCACTCTATAATAGAGGATGGATAACATGCCCTTAAAGAAAGGGTATTAGGTAATAAAATGCTTTTCACTCGGTCATTATGAAGTTTTGGCAGGTTAATAGTCTTCTCTTTTATCAAAGAAAAGTCTTTTTATTTTTCATTTCTACCTATAGAGCATTTATTCCTCTTTTGTAGGAATGCCAGAATAAGCCTGTTTATTTGTATATTTTATACTTGTGACTTAACTATTTGCTTAACTATTAACTGTTTGCTTATTGACAACGTGACCCATTAAACCCATTTCTGTAGGAATAAGTGTTTCAATTCTGTGTGCCAGAGACCGTAGCATATTATAGGATGAAATATTTTACACCTTTTCTTCCTTTTAGCACAGCATTCTGAAATTTTTTGGTCATTGCAATGATCTTGATCGGGAGATGAGAAAATGCTTGAAGAATGAGGTAAGGAAAATGTTAAAGGATGGAAATGGTTGAACAATAGAAAAGAACATCTTGGAACAATATTGAGTTTTTTGCAAATTTTTGTATAACACCAAAAATTGACTTTATATGTATGTCTTCCCCTAAAACCAAGAGGAGAAATGAAAGTATCTTCTGGGGACAGTTTGGGGACATTGCTGATTTTTTATTGCATGTACATAAATGAAAACAACTATCTTATAATAGTCACTGTAACTCCTTTGGATGGATTTTTAAGGTTTAGGACATTGAAGCTGTTCAGCAGAAAGACTTGTCAGTCAGTGTTTAGCTATAGCAGGTAACTAAAACTCTCTGGGCCTCAGTTTCCTTGTATAACATGAGGAGGCTAGACTTAGGCTCTTTCCAGCTTTAAAATTTTGAATTTCTTTATAATTATAGTATGTACAACCCGTAGGGATCTAGTTTGACTTGTTTGGAAAGACTCGTTTCCTGAATAGAGTTTTAGGCTATGACTTGGACTTGGGCAAACGGCCAAAGTTTATTGTCTTTTTTGCAGGTACTGCAAACTGAACAGAGTGCGTTTTAAATCTTTGAAAAGAAATTTAATTCCATTTCTGTTTTGTTCATCAGATATTTTAGGTCCAGAACTTTTAAAAATATATAACTACTAAAAATCTGCCCTCCAATTTGCGTTTTCTGTACTTTTGAACGTTTTTTCCCCTATGAGCCTCATACTGAAAGGTATTAGATATGATATTTGAAGCCATTCAGCACCTATGAATCATTTTTTGTGTTTTCCACTTTGGGGCTCTCCCCCCCACCATCCCGCCCTTCCTGGAATCTCTTTACAGCATCTTTCCTGTTTGAAAAACTTCCTGGAGTTCTCATAATTTTCTTTGTGTGAACAAATGGGTATAAGTGTTTTAAACTGGTTTTTGAAAAGAGTTTTTTCATCATATGTAAATGGTAGTTTATATGGAAACTAACCCTAGGGCTGTGTTCCTGTTTTAGTAAGATTATGGAAAAATAAAACCCATAGTGTTTTATTTGGTATAGCTGTTTGTTTCTTACATGCTTTCAGTTGTATAAGATAGCTTTTTTCCTAAGTTTAGATTTTTTTTTTCCCCTTACATTTCAGTGATTTTGCCATTGGTTTGGTGATTAGATCCTCAGATGAAATTTTTTTTTCCTATTTGATAGAAGAATGTGTAGATATTTTTCTTATTTTGTCTGAGTCTGTTTTCGTATAAATGTCAGGTTTTCTCCTTGACTGCTTTCTAAGTCCTCTATGTAGTTTTTTATATTGCTTCATTACCTGAGTTATAGATGTTTTTCTGTCTGTTCTTTCATCCTTCAATTCTCCAAACCTGTGCTCATTTATTTCCTCTCTGCTTTTAATGCTTCCCAGTTTCCCATTTACTGCTTCTAATGCTCTCCTCCTACCATTTCCTTCATGTGTCATTTAAGTACTTCATTCTTTGAAGCTTTAACTAGAAAAAAGGTCCGGCCAGTTCTTTCTGATGCTCTCTTTGCTGCTTTGTTGCTGCTTTTGTTCTTTTTATTGAAATAATCGCTAATACTACTTTTGCAGCATCCTCTTTTGTCTCTCTTACTTGTTTTGTTTGGTTTGGTTTTTGGCTAATTGACCTTCCATACTATCTGCGTTGTTTGGTGGTGTTTTGTGAATAACATTATAGTTATCCTTTTTTTTTCTTCTTTTATTCAGGGGCCATGTTGACTCCCTTTGGAGATACCGTAACATGTATTTTAATATACACTCTGTTTTAATTTGCTTTATGCCTTATTTTATTGGCCTGCTACAGAGTATTGTCTTCTGAAGACTTACCCATTAGACCCTCCTTTGAACCTGATTGTTGGAGGCTTCATATGATTAAAGAGGGATATCAAATATTTTTCTCAGAGCAGGTATCCCTCCGTGTTCTACAACATCTTTTTTTTTAACCTTTTAAAGCAATGAAACGCCCTTCCCCTCTCCCCACCGACAGTCTTATGAAGAAAATTAATGTATGATGGATAAAAGGAATGTTTTGGTTAAAGGGACCTGGTGTTTCATCTGTTATTTGAAATGGCCCTTTGATGAGGAAAAAAAAAGTTTGAAAACTGCTACTATTCCAGAAGATATGTTAGAACTCTTCAGTCAAAACTTTAGACCGAGAAAACTTCTTAAAGATTATCTAACCCAACTCCTTACATTTGAGCTTACTGGCCCAGAAGATGAAGTAACTCAAAGGTGTTAATCTCAGGACTCAGGGGAGGGCAGCCAGAGTCCCTGGTTAGTGCTCTGTCACTAATCTTTTGCTTCTATGGCTTCTTTCCATATCTCTGACAGCTGAAAGATTTTGATGTCCAATTATTCACATATACTCAGTTTTTTCAACTTGAATTTGCTTTTCCTTTTTTTCCACTCTGCCTAAGAACCCCTCTTGCATCTTTAAAATATGTCTTTATTGGTGTATTTATTATAAGCATGTAAATATACACGTATGAAACCACTTACATTCACGTTTCTCTGCTTTAAACAAGTACTTTTTCTCAGTGCCAGGCTCTGGGTTTCCTGTTAGTTATAACCTGCTGGCCAGATCAGAATACTAAGCTAAAATCCTCCAAGGTGAAAACTACATTTAGATCCAACCGATTACAGAAACATAAGATTTGGGGAGAATTGGGTTTGATGACTATTCATGATGAAAAAATCCTAGGAAGTTCAGCTGACTATAAGTTTCCATATGAACCATTAGGATAATATGGTTACTAACAGCCAGTTACTCTTTTGGCAATATTTATAGAAATATGGTGTGTTTAGGTCATAAGAACTAGAAGGCCCACTGTAGTCCATATCTGCCGGACTTTGTTTAGAGCACTAGAGTATTTAATTCTGGTGTGGTATTTTTTTATAAGGGGTTATTCATATTAAAGTGTTGTATAAAAGGCACTTTACAGATAAGACTTTAGAAGGCAGAAGCTGTGTTCTGTGGAACAGTTGTAGAAACCAGCAGCGTTCAGCCTGTAAAAGAGATAGTGAGTGGGTTACCTGTAATCAGATATTTGGAAGATTGTAGCAGGCAAGGAGAAATAGAGGGAAGTAGGAGAATTTACAGGGAAACACTTGGTTCAACACGAGAAGCTCTGGAACAAGTAGAAGTGTCCAACAGTTAAACAGGCTGCCTCTCAGGGTAGGGAGCCTCCTGATTAAGAAGTGTTCAAGTAGAGGTTAGATGACACGCTAGATTGTGAGCTTCTGGAGAACAGGGACAGGACTCATCCATCCTAAATATTTATTGAATTCACGTTTTGGGAGGAAATAACTCAGCAAATATTTCTGCACCTATTAGGAGTTAGGTGCTGTACTGTATTGAATGAAATTTTACTAGATGGCCTCTAAGGTCACTGTTTCCAATCTCAGATTCAGTGAAATAAGAGCCATGTAGAAATTTTGTCAGTAAAAATGTTATTTTTATTTTGCAAATATATCTAAATATTTAACGTATGTAAATGATGATGTAATCTATTGTCTCTCTTCTCCCCCTCTTCCTTTTATTTTCTAGTACATGGAAAAGAGGAACAAGAGCAGGGAGCGCGGCAATGCAATGCGAAAGAGACTTTTTAATCCTCCAGAGGAATCTGAAAAATAGATCATACTTTCATTGGATGCCTTGGCTGAGAGAAGACCCAAAGACTCTTGGGTGGTAGTTGAAGGAATCCCATTGCATTTGGTCTTCAGAATCCTTTGAATGGAAAGTGACCCATGAGAAATCGAGCCTTGGAGAAGTATGGAAGCCCTGGATCTGGAATTTTGGTTGGGCAGAGCTGTTAGTACTCTCGCTCCTCTTCCACCGCACCTGAGACTTCTAACGTGTTTGTTCCCTTTGCCTACAGCCCGTTGACATTTGAGTAACTTATCTCCCTCAATAAAATCATTGATTCTAATCATATTTTCTCTGTTCTCTTAGACTCTCTTGGAATTAGGGCAAAATGGTGCCGTTAGACTTCTCTTTTTGCAGTGTGGCAGTTCTGGAGCCTAAACGTTGAAGGCACAGCGAGGGCAGACAGAGCTTGGGGAAATCCCAGCTGTGTTAACTCTATGAAAGTCTTCCAACTTTATTGTTTTTAAAGAGCTCTTTTCCAAAAGGTTAAATGTTTAGCATTGGTAAAATTGTGTCTGGCTAGGATTTAAGTCTGAGCAGACTTAGCTACTCCGTTTGGTTGAAGGTGCCCACCCTGGGTGCCAGTTGTCTCGTGGGCATCAACCTTAGGCACGCGTGCCTCCTCTTTGCTGGGCACAGGGCCCTTCTTCCCAGTCTCATTTCTAGCAGCCATCCTGCCAGTGTTCCTTTCGCCGGGTGTTTCTGAGACCTGTGACAGTCTGGAAGCCATCTTCCAGCCATGGCCACAGCAGGGCCTTGAACTTCCTGTTGGATGAGGTGTCAGCAGACTGTGAGCCATGAGCTCTTTGTAGTGAACTCTGCCTTCATGTGCAGCAGGAGGCCTTGTTGGGCATCAGTGTTTGGTAGTGATTTCCCCATCACAAGAGGTGTTCAAGAGGCTGGACATTCATTTAGCAAGGGGGTTACCCAGGGTAACAGACATTCGATAAAGGCATGGAGGTAGAAGCAGAATTAATTCTGAGGTCCCTTTCAAGACTGAGATTTATGAATATTTATTCAGTCAGCCCTCCCCCAAGTGTCAGGCAGAACAGGTACAGAAGTGAGACATTTTGTCTTCAGAAGCTTGTAGTAAACTGACAAGTTGACTATTACAGTAGTGTAGTAAGTACCATGATTAGGTAGGTGTCATGGAAAACATCGGGCATCCATGCCCAGCCTTCAGGAGGAAGGAGCCATTCCAAGAAGGCTCCTTAGCAAAGGTGACCTTTGGCAAACAGTGAAAATGGAACTTTCTCAGGAACTTAAGGTTGTTTAGCCTGACTGGAATATGAGAACTACTGGTGGAAGAAGATCCCAAACAGCTTTGAATTCTGTTGCAATTTTATCTTCAGTGCTATGATAACCAGTTGGGGAAGTAGAAATGGTGACTAGGGATTTGTGGACGGGCCTTAGTTGGAAGGATGATGTGTTTCAATTTGTATTTTAATAATATTTTTCTGGTTATGGTTTGGGGGATAAATTGGAAGAGATGGGAGATTACACCCAGGGAGACCAATTTGGTTTTTGCCCCAATGTAAATGAGAAATTACAGCCTGAGTTAAAGAAGTGGCTTGGGGATCAAGAAGAGGGACTAGAGGGCTTCCCTGGTGGCGCAGTGGTTGAGAATCTGCCTGCTAATGCAGGGGACACGGGTTCGAGCCCTGGTCTGGGAGGATCCCACATGCCGCGGAGCAACTGGGCCCGTGAGCCACAACTACTGAGCCTGCACATCTGGAGCCTGTGCTCCGCAACGAGAGAGGCCGCCATAGTGAGAGGCCCGCGCACCGCGATGAAGAGTGGCCCCCGCTTGCCACAACTAGAGAAAGCCCTCACACAGAAACGAAGACCCAACACAGCAAAAATAAATAAATTAATTAATAAACTCCTACCCCCAACATCTTCTAAAAAATAAATAGAAGAGGGACTAGATTTGAGGGGAATTTGGACCTAGAGTCAGCATGACTGACTAGGTGGAGGGTTTAAGAAGAGTCCAGGAGGTCGCAGGCTTTTTTTTTTTTTTTTTTTTTTGCGGTACGCGGGCCTCTCACTGTTGTGGCCTCTCCCATTGCGGAGCACAGGCTCCGGACGCACAGGCTCAGCGGCCATGGCTCACGGGCCCAGCTGCTCTGCGGCATGTGGGATCTTCCCGGACCGGGGTACGAACCCGTGTCCCCTGCATCGGCAGGCAGACTCTCAACCACTGCGCCACCAGGGAAGGCCAGTCACAGGCTTTTGATTTGTATTTTCATGCTGATGGTCCCTGCCCTGAGCTGGAGGGAGTACAGCAGAGGTGTGGTGAAGTGTTGAGTTTGCAGTGTGTGGGGAAGATCCGGATGGAGATGGCTCTTAGACTTTTGAGTGTTCAAACCTGGAGCTTGTTAGAGTCACCGGGACTAGAGCAGATTTGAGAGAGGGCAGCATGCAGGTGGCAGCTAATGCCCATGGGCCCATGTTGACAGTGGATTGTGAGTGGTGTTTTATAGACCAGAATGAAACTTTGGGGTCACTTAACTTAAAAAACAATTGTATAAGTTCATTTTTTATAGAACATTCAAACAATTTATGTCTTACAGAGTAAAAATTTGAAACCCTTTATACCCCTATATTACTTGACTCCCGAGAGGAATCTGTAGTTGACAGTTGGGTGGGTCTTATGCACTTACATGGATATTTCAGGACAGGAGAAGGAGCCCTGTGTACAGAGAAGGAGCAGGCACAGAGGTAGAAGGCAAACCACAGGGAAGGGTGCCTCAGATTGCCAGGTAGTTACGGAGGAGGGAGATTCACTGGGTCAGAGTAAGGGCTGAGGTACCAGTTGATTTGGTTCCTCTGTCATGTGTGACCTTAGAATGGTGTGGTGAGGGGTGTGGAGAAGTGGGTGGAAGTCCGGGTGGAGCTGGAGGATTCAAGCACCTTTGAAAAGGCTTGGCTCTGAAGGGAAGGGCAGTGGAGAGTTGAGAGACAGTCTTCTTTTTTTTTTTTTTTTAATTTAATTAATTAATTAATTTATTTTTGGCTGTGTTGAGTCTTCGTTGCTGTGCATGGGTTTTCTCTAGTTGCGGTGAGCGGGGGCTACACTTCGTTGCGGTGCGTGGGCTTCTCATTGCAGTGGCTTCTCTTGTTGCAGAGCAGGGCTCTAGAAGCGCGGGCTTCAGTAGTTGTGGCACACGGGCTCAGTAGTTGTGACACGTGGGCTCAGTAGTTGCGGCGCACAGGCTTAGTTGCTCCGCGGCACTTGGGATCCTCCTGGACCAGGGTTCGGACCCATGTCCCCTGCATTGGCAGGCGGATTCTTAACCACTGAGCCACCAGGGAAGCCCGAGACAGTCTTTTACAAAATCAAAAGAAGTGGTGAGTGACACTTGGGAATGGGTATGTGTTGAAAGAATGCCAGAAAAGAGAGAGGGATACATTTATGGAGTCAAGTCTTTGCGGATGCAAAAATGGATGAGATTCAGGGTTCATGCTGACAGTGATATGTTTTTTTTCCAGAAGGCAAATTAGAAACTCTGAAAACTTGAAGCACTGTAAGAAATGTTAAGTATTCCTTTCAGAGAGCATTAAATACCTATTTGTGCAGGACTCAGTGCTGTTTCTTCTCCAAAGAATTAGGAGGTTCTGTTTCTGCTTTCTGAGCACCAAAAGCTCAGACACACTAACATGGTCACCAGTTACCAATGATAAGCTGGTAAATGTTTAATAACTGGCTCTCAGGAAAAAAAACAAAAAACAGAATGGAACAACTCCTTTGCAGCTTTTTCCGTTTCCCATAGTGTAAATACTCCTGCCATGGCAGATTTTAAGGTACCAAGCTGACCTCACTGAAGGTGGTGTTGGGAAGAGGTGCGCACAGGGGTCTCTCCTGAGCTGGTATCAGCTGGCACCCGCCCCGTAGGGCACTCCACTGATGCACAGAAGGGACTGCAAGTCATTTGATTGCCCCGATTGTCACCTTTCTCACTTCCAGCGTTTGGTCAGTTGACAGTGCCTGTAACTGAGGTGAACGCTAAAGCGAGAGTGTTGTGATGTGACTTTTGTGACAGGGCAGCTGTGGTCCAGGACTCCTGGAGTTCAGAGAGTCTCCAGGGCGTGTCATTTTGTAGAGGAGCGAATAACCGTATGCCAGGTGGTTTAGGAAGGAAATGAGACCTGCCTCTGCCCTGAGGGCCCCAGCAGCAGAATTCAGGAGCTGAGATGCCTCCTGTCCTCAACCGTCCTCTCCATAATCACATTACCTTGGTAGCCATCTCAAGGACTTTGGGGAGCTTCAAAAATGGGCACAGGCTGTCTCTGAGTTGTCACCTGGCTGTGTGACTTCTCACAGGTTGTTCAGTCTGGATTTCAACTCTTATTTTTTTAATTTTTTTTTTTTGCGGTACACGGGCCTCTCACTGTTGTGGCCTCTCCCATTGCGGAGCACATGCTCCAGACGCGCAGGCTCAGCGGCCACGGCTCATGGGCCTAGCCGCTCCGCGGCATGTGGGATCCTCCCGGACTGGGGCACGAACCCGTGTCCCCTGCATCGGCAGGTGGACTCTCAACCACTGCGCCACCAGGGAAGCCCCAACTCTTACTTTTAAAATGACGTTGTCGGACTAGTTTACTGCGTTGTTTACCTCAGGCCTACTAAGCACTAAATAATCAGTAGGAGACAATTTTGTTTTGCAATAAAAAAAGCTATGATTGTCAGGGAAATTTGGCCCGGATGTTTTTGTTGTTTTGTGTCATTTTCCCTTTAAAGTTCCATCCCATCTAGGTCTTAGCTTCCTACCTTCGCATCTCTTTCTGACTGCTGTAAGACGCCACCTTTACTAACAGGACTATATCGTATCCCTGGAGGATGGAGGCTAAATTGAGGGTTACAAAGTACCGCTCAGAACTCCTTTCCCTGCTCTGATCTGGCCTCCTCTAGACAACCAACTCTCCCAGTACAGTAAGTCCTCTACATATGAACGAGTTCCGTTCCGAGAGCATGTTAGTAAGTCCAATTTGTTTGTTAAGCCCAGCAAAGTTAGCCTAGGTACCCAACTAACACAATCGGCTATATGGTACTGTACTGTAATAGGTTTATAATACTTTTCACAAATAATACATAAAAATCAAACAAACACTAAAAATAAACAACATTTTTAATCTTACAGTACAGTACCTTGAAAAGTACAGTAGTACAGTACAACAGCTGGCATACAGGGGCTGGCATCTAGTGAACAGGCAAGAAATAAAGATACTGTACTACTGTACTCTATACAGTACTGTACAGGAAAGTACACAAAAGCACAACCACTTGTAGAGGATGCGCACACATAACAATGTATGCCAGACACGTGAACTAACTTACGTGATTGGACATGCAAACGCACGTTCGCATCTTTGAAAGTTCGCAACTTGAAGGTTGGTATGGAGGGCACTTACTGTACTGCCAGGGAAACCCTACACTCTGCTTTTCATGTCCTACTCTGAATATTCCAGCTGGTCCTAATCCCTGTACAATAATGTGCACACTCAAGGCCTTGGCCACATCAGCCCTTTCTACTTTTCTAGCTCCTTCTAGGAAGGGAGTTTGTGAAGCAGAAAAGGCTGTGGAGCTGGTGCACAGGGGTGAGGGAGAGAGGGGACAGAGGTAAGAAGAGGAAGGTGGGCAGGGCCTGGGGAGCCACAGCAAGGAATTGGGATCTTACAAAGATCTGTCTGGTGGCAGGGTGAAGAATGGTTATGGTGAAACTAATTCAACCCAAGTTTAGTTACTTAAAAATTTTTAAGCCTCACATTCCAAATCTGTAAATGAGGAATAATATCATTACTTATCACATAGGGTTACTGTGGGGATTAGTTGAGATAATGTATGTAAAGGTCTTAGCAAATTAGCTAGTACAAAGTAGGGCTCACTCAATACTGTTATTCTTTATAAGTGCATTCAAACTGGAGTAATAGAAACACTTCCCCTGCACCTTGGTAGAATGTACCAGATCACTTGGGGTGGTCCCATTTGGGCAGGGCCATGGCAGAGGGGTGGGGCGGGTCACGGTGAAATGCTTGGTATGTGGCAGAAGAGGGGACCAGGCTGCTAGAGAAAGAGCACTTTCCTCCTAGGGATTTCTGGCTTTTAAATTTGTTTTTCAGTTGCCACTTGTAGTAGAAGCCTAAGAGGCTGGAGGGAGAGAGGGGTAGGGAGGGTCAGAGGTCCTATGTTCTCTTGCCTTTTTCAAGCACCTGGCACTGTGCTGGGTGCTGGTGATGCAGTGATGAACAAGCTGGACATAGTCCAGGTGAGGGCTTGTGTTATGAAAGACCACCTAAGTCCTGGTACAGAGTTGGCTTTCCTTTCAAGGGCACTGGAAGACATTGTCGGGTTTCTGTGGGCTGCAGAGTGAAGTGATAGGTTTACCTAGTGTCCAGTGCCTATGGGTCATAAAGGACCATCTCTTGAAGAGCTCAAGCCAGTGTTTTCCAGAGAAATCTAATTTTGCAGAACACTGTCAGCTCTAATGTTCTGGTCACAACAAATTTATTAATGATTTATTGCAAGGAGCACTCTACACAGTTCTACTTAAGACTGAGGAGAGAAAGTTGAGCTTCTTCTGACCCTTCATAAATGGAGTTTAAAAATCAGGTTAATCTCCATGGGGTTTTTAGCTCAAAGCACAGAATTAGTTTCCTGAGAAAGAGTTTGGGCGAACCCCAGTGATGTCATTGGACTGCCAGGTGGACACACCCGAGATTATTCAGTCTTAGCAAAAGAACAAGTCCCCAAGTCCCAAGTGAGCTCCCTTTTCCACCCTGCCCTGAGATGGAAATTGGTGCCCTTTAAATGAGGTCCAGGGGTTCAGATAGGCCAAATCCTGCCTTTATCCACAGGCATGCCTGCTTCCCCCAGTGAGGTCACTGAAAGAGACATGTGAGTGAAAGGGAAAGCAGAGGGATGCTTTATTATTACCAGTCTCCTGCCTCCTCTGTGGTATTAGAGATGGAGCAGGTGGTGTAGGCTGGAGGCTGGTGGCCTAGGCTGGAGGCTGGTAGTTTCCTTCCTCTAAGCTCAAGTCTGATCTCACTGGCAGCTGGTCACATGGGCAGACAGGAGGCTGAAAACGAGACTGATGGTAGAGAGACAGGGAGTGAGAGCGATGTGGCTGAGCTGCTCTCACTCATAAAAGAAATTGGCTCCGTGTGGACCCCCTCTGACACACGAGCCAGAGGAGAGTGCCACATCCCTGCGTGAATGTTACCATTCTTTTTGTAAAGTAAATATTTCAGATTTACTGAAAAATACAGATGCTGTATGAACACCCAGGTACCCACCATCTAGCTTTATTAATTTTAATATTTTGCCATATATGTTTCAGGGTTGTGATGTTTTTTGTTTTCTTTTTTTTCTTTTTTTCTTTTTTTTAAGAAATAGTACATTACAAATGTGGGTGAAGCTGCCTGGGTATGTGTCTCACCTTGATCCCATTCCCTTTCTCTGTCAGAGGTAACTATTTTGACTTGGCTATATTTCATTCCCATGTATGATTTTATACTTCTCATTTATAGGTTAAGTATCCATAAACTATATTATTTTGCATGTCTAAACAGTTTAATTAGAAGTCGTCATGATGTATGTAGCCTTCTGTAGCTGGCTTTTGTTTTTATAAATTTATTTATTTTATTTATTTATTTTTGGCTGTGTTGGGTCTTCATTGCTGTGCGCAGGTTTTCTCTAGTTGCGGCGAGTGTTGCAGTGCGTGGACTTCTCATTGCGGTGGCTACTCTTGTTGCAGAGCGCATGCTCCAGGCGTGTGGGTTTCAGTAGTTGTGGCTCACAAGCTGTAGAGCACAGGCTCAGTAGTTGTGGTGCACGGGCTTAGCTGCTCTGTGGCATGTGGGATCTTCCTGGACCAGGGATTGAACCCGTGTTCCCTGCATCGGCGGGCGGACTCTCAACCACTGCGCCACCAGGGAAGCCCCCCTGAAGCTGGCTTTTTTCACAAAATATTATGTTGATAAATGAAGCTCTTTACTCATTTTAACTGTTATATAATATTCCATTGTATAACTGTACCACTGTTTGTTTATGCATTTTCCTGTTGATGATCATTGAGACACCAAGGTTTTGCTACTATAAACAATGCTTTAATTGGCATTCTTACATGTCTTCTTGTGCAATCTGTGAGAGAATCTCTTGGGTATAACCTGGGATTTCGATTGTTGAGCTGTAAGGTATGCATCTTCAACTTTACTAGGAGTTTCTAAATTACACCTCAAATGGTTATAGACATATAATTAATACATCTTAATGATATTAAGTTTTTCTGTCCATGAACATAGTATATTTCTCAATTTACTCAGGTCTTTTATGTTTTAAAATAAATTTTTATGATTTTTAAATAACCATCTCATGAATCTTTTGCTAAATTTGTTCCTGAGTGGTGCCTTAAAAATTACATATTTGATCTTATTGTTAGTGGTATATAGGTATGGAATTGATTTCTTTATATTGATCTTATATCTAGAAAGCTTGCTGTAGTTTATAGTTTATCTTAGATATTTCCATGTAGACAATCATGTCACTTGTGAATGTTTACAGTATTGCTTCTTCCTTTCCAGTCTCAGACTTTTTATTTTTAATTGCACTTAGGGCATCTAGTACAATGTTTAATAGAAACACCAGGTTTCTCTTGTTACTGACACTAAATCCTAACATTTCACGGAGAACGTGTTTGTAGTAGGTTTTTGGAAAACACCTGTCTGTTGTTAAGGAAGTTCTTCCTGTGGTACATGTTGTGGACGGACTTTCTCCACCTCAGTTCCACATGCCTCCCCAAACTACTGAGAAGGGAAAGCTCAGTGCTGCATTTTCTCAGGTTCCCTTACAGTCAGGCTTTCAGATACGAATTAGTATCCATTCACCAGTGAGACTTGAGTTTAAAGCTGACTTAAGGTGTGGGAGAAGCAGCACATCAGGTGTCCATTTAGCTGGTATGGATTCTAGCACACAGGGAGCAGTCAGAGGGCCAGCCATTGTTGCTGCGGTTCCCCCCGCCCACCCTTTTTTTTTTGGCTAGGCAGCTTCCTAATTGTGTCAGGAACATATACCCAGCTCTGCAGAGTGGCTTTGGGATTTGTTCCTGAAGTTTCTTCATCCCCCTCAGTAGTTAAGTAGGGTTACTTAATACCTTGTAGTAAATACTTTTCTGCCATTACATGCTACACTCTTTCCTTTTTAATGTACTTTATTATATATATTATAAGTATATATTTAATACTCACTGCTAGTCTTATATTAATATGTCTCTAGTCATTTTGGTTGTCTGAAGCTTGTTCTCCAGCAGATTCCTCAGGAAGGTCTCATGGGAACAATATTCCCTGGGTTTTTGCATGATGATAACAGTTTGCACCCTTATAGTTTCTGAACTTGTAGAAGGAGTCTTGGTTCGGATGATTTTTCTGACAGTGTGAAGTCTTACCGGTTTTGCATAGTATTAAACAAATACTATGCTTTCTGAGATTCCTTGGCTTTTACTCTTTCATTTTTTTTCTGGGCATTCACTTTTCCTTACCTCTGTTGTCATATCCTGCTCAGCCTTTTTTCTGCTTCCTGCGTTTCCTCCCCAGGGTGGGATCTTGTCCTGGAAGGGAACGCTGGAGGGTGGGTTTTGAGAGTTCACAAGGGCTAAACTGCTCCAGCCCTTTTCACACCATCCACGGGCCCCTTTTAACTCACCCACTATTGAAGCAGGCAAAACTCCACCTTAGTTGCTCCACGGCCTGTGGGATCTTCTTGGACCAGGGCTCGAACCCGTGTCCCCTGCACTGGCAGGAGGGTTCTCAACCACGGTACCACCAGGGAAGCCCCAGTCTCAGATTGGCTTGCCAGCCTTCGCCGTGAAGATCTGTTGACTGTGTTGTGTGCTTCAAATGCCCAGTTGCTCCTGTGTGCCTCTTTGCACATAGTAGATGCTCATGCATTACAGTGCTTGTGGTTCCTGAGGATTTGTCCTCACTTGTGCTTTGCAGGTTGCCTTTTTTATCTAGTTTTGTTGTAAGTGTTGTCCATGGCCTTTGTCTTGGTTTACTTATCTGGTTCCTCTGTGTGTGTGTGTCTCTGTGTGTCTCTGTGTGTGTGTGTGTGTGTGTGTGTGTCTCTGTGTGTGTGTCTGTGTGTGTGTGGGGGGGGATTTGGAGAGATCCAAAAATTTGCTTCCACAGCTACAACCATCTTTCCAGAATTTCCCATCATGCACACTTGATTCACAAAGGCTAGAGTTAATCAGTATCTCCTGAGTAGAGTGTACTTAATTTAAACTCCTATTTACACCTTATTGTTTTTCTGTTTGGAGAGGTCTCTTATTTTAGAGTAGTGATTGTTTTGTTTTTCAACTTCAGTATGTGTTTAGGTTTGCCATAGGTTGCTCATCATTCCATCCTGTATCCCACTCCTTCTAGGTTTAATTACTTTGTTCCTGAAAAACAAACGTTAGAAGTTCTTTTAGTCAAGGTCTACTAGTTGTAAACTTTTTCGGGGTTTGTCTGAGAATGGCTTAATTTTGTCCTCACCTTGTATTATCTTTGGCTGGGTATAGAGTTCTAGGTTATCATTTTCTCTCATCATTTTGAAGAAATTTTCTTATTGTCTTCTGGCTTATTGTTGTGTAGTCAGTCTAATTGTTGCTTCTTTGAAGCAACTCTTCTTTTTTCTTTAGTTTTTCTTTTTTTCCCCCCAAATACCAGAAGGCATCATTATTTTTTTATTTTTATTTTTGGGCTGCGTTGGGTATTTGTTGCTCTGCATGGGCTTTCTCTAGTTGTGGCGAGTGGGGGCTACTTTTTTGTTGCAGTGTGCGGGCTTCTCATTGTGGTGTCTTCTCTTGTTGCGGAGCACGGGCTCTAGGCACACGGGCTTCATTAGTTGTGGCTCACGGGCTCAGAGTGCAGGCTCAGTAGTAGTGGAGCACGGGCTTACTTTCTCCACGGCATGTGGGATCTTCCTGGACTAGGGATCCAACCTGTGTCCCCTGCATTGGAAGGTGGATTCTCATCCACTGTGCCACCAGGAAAGTCCTTCTTTAGTTTTAAGATCCCTTTGTCTTCAGTGCTCTGCAATTTCGTTATGATTTGTCTTAATGTGGATTTTTAAAATCTTGCTTGAGAATTTGTCTGATTCCTGAATATGAGAATTCTTGCCTTTATTTGAAAATTCTCAGCTGCCATTTCTTAGTTTCCTCCATTCTCATTATTTTCTACTTCTAGAGCCCCTATTACATATGTATATCTATGTATGTATGTATGTATGTATGTATGTATGCGTGTGTGTGTGTGTGTATATATAGCCTTTTTATTCCCTTTTCTATTTCTCTTGAACTTTTTCAAATTTTCTATCACTTTACCTCTGTGCTGCCTTCTTGGTAATTTTCTCAAATCTATTTTCCAGTTTATTAGTTAGCTCTTCTGCTTTGCCTCCTTCGCTTATTTATCTATTAAATTTATTTATTTTATTTATATATTATTTTTGTCTGCATTGGGTCTTCATTGCTGCATGCAGGCTTTCTCTAGTTGCGACAAGCGGGGGCTACTCTTCCTTGCAGTGTGCAGGCTTCTCATTGCAGTGGCTTCTCTTGTTGTGGAGCACGGGCTCTAGGTGCACGGGCTTCACTAGTTGTGGCTCATGGGCTTCAGTAGTTGTGGCTCGCGGACTCTAGAGCGCAGGTTCAGTAGTTGTGGTGCACGGGCTTAGTTGCTTTGCAGCAAGTGGGATCTTCCTGGACCAGGGCTCGAACCCATGTCCCCTGCATTGGCAGGAGGATTCTTAACCACTGAGCCACCAGGGAAGCCCTCCTTCGCTTATTTAAACAACCCATCAAGTTTTTTATTTCAATGACTGATTTTCCCTTTCTAGAAGTTCTATTTGGTACATTTTCAAAATTTACCCATTCTTTTTTCACAAAGCTATTTCATATGTTTTCAATTCTTTATTTTTTTAAAGATAGTTTCCTTTTTAATAGTTTTTATCCAATAGTTCTATTATTTGAAGTTTTTTATATCTAATGCTTCTGTTTGTTTGCTGTCTCTTCCTCATGGTTGATTGTTTCCTTGTGTGTTTTTAATTCCTTTATTGTTAGCATATCTTTAGCAGGGTTTATTTAATTGGACTTCGTACAGTGTAACTTGAGGGTGTATCTCTACTATATTTGCCTCTACTAGGCACCACAGAGGTATTACTGACTCAGAGCCACCTTTTATGCTAATTTTGCTGGTTGGGAATTTCTGGATCACTTGAGTAATGAAAATTGCTCACGTTTTGGTAGGGGAAGACTCAAGGTTATGAATTCTAGGTGAAAATTTTTTTTCTGCTCAGAGCCCAAGATGAGTCTTGGCTTTACTCTTGTCTCCCTATACTGGTGAGTGGATGTTTTCTAGTTTCCTTTTCTTAGAGGGGATACCCTTTGGTGGTCCTGGCACTATGTGGTATTCTTACTTCCTACACCACTCCTCATACAGACCCAGTGTCTTCCATCTTTTTTCAGTGTGTGAATTAAAACCTATTTCTAGGTTACTGGAACTGGTCCAGGATGCACAGCACCTCCTGATGCTCGTACCTTTCTGGTTTAACAGTGCTTTCAACCCTCAAGGATTTTCTTTACTTTATTGTGAGCTCAACTGTACCTTAAAAAACTCATTTGAAATATGTGCTCTAGTATTTTAAAATAGCTTTTTAGTAGGAAGGTGTTCAGATGATCTAATCATCCATATTACCAGAAACAGATGTCCCATGCATAAAATTTAACTTGCTCACTGGGAATGGTTGTATTTTAAACAGTTAAAGGAATAATTTCTCATTCCTAGGGGGTGAGTGGAGAGTGAAAGGGGTTGGAAGGAAAGGGGAGTTGAGAAGGGCATGGCAAAGAGAGGAGTTGTTAGGGAGCAAGTGTTCTTTTTTTTTTTTTTTTTTTTTGCGGTACGCAGGCCTCTCACTGTTGTGGCCTCTCCCGTTGCGGAGCACAGGCTCCGGACACTCAGGCTCAGCGGCCATGGCTCGCGGGCCCAGCCGCTCTGCGGCATGTGGGATCTTCCCGGACCGGGGCACGAACCTGTGTCCCCTGCATCGGCAGGCGGACTCTCAACCACTGCGCCACCAGGGAAGCCTGCGAGCATTCTTTTCCAGGTGTCTTCATCGATGTTTGGACTCTTGCTACTTAACTGGCCCATGGATCAGCAGTTTCAGCATCACCTGGGAGGTTTGTTAGAAATGCAGTCTTAGACCCCATTCTAGACCTACCGACTGAGAATCTTTTTTTTTTTTTTGGCCTCGCCGAGGGATGTGATCTTTGTTCCCTGACTAGGGATCTAACCCGTGTCCCCTGCAGGGAAGCGTGGAGTCCTAACCACTGGATCACCAGGAAATTCCTGAGAATCTGCATTTTAACAAAATTCCCAGGCGATTTGTATGCACATGAAAATTTGACTTAGACTATTCCTGATCTAACTACTTCCTTAAAATGACTACTTCTTTGAAGTTAAAAACCTTCCTCCACTCTTTTTTTTTTTTTTAAATTATATTTTTATTTTTGGCTGCGTTGGATCTTCGTTGTTGCGCACAGGCTTCCTCTGGTTGCGGTGAGTGGGGGCTACTCTTTTTTTTTAATTTTTTTTTTTTTCGCGGTACGTGGGCCTCTCGCTGTTGTGGCCTCTCCCATTGTGGAGCACAGGCTCCGGATGCACAGGCTCAGCGGCCATGGCTCACAGGTCTAGCCGCTACGTGGCATGTGGGATCTTCCCAGACCGGGGCATGAACCCGTGTCCCCTGCATCGGCTGGCAGACTCTCAACCACTGAGCCACTGGGGAATGGGGGCTACTCTTCTTTGCAGTGCATGGGCTTCTCATTGCGGTGGCTTCTCTTTGTTGCAGAGCACGGGCTCTAGGCATGTGGGCTTCAGTAGTTGTGGCATGCGGGCTCTGTGGTTCTGGCTCGCGGGTTCTAGAGCACAGGCTCAGTAGTCGTGGCGCACGGGCTTAGTTGCTTTGCAGCATGTGGGATCTTCCCAGACCAGGGCTCGAACCTGTGTTGGCAGGCGGATTCTTAACCACTGCGCCACCAGGGAACTCCCTTTCCTCCACTCTTGTAACTACTTCTCTGGCTTTGTTCTTTTTCTGCAGTTAATTTTTAAGCATTTTTAAGCACTTTCCTGAAATGGCTTTTGTATTGAGGTTTTTGAGAACATTCCTATTGGTGATATATTATATTGAGGAAATGTTAACGTGAGAGATTGTCATATTGAATATGACAGCAAAATCTTACTTAACTCTGGAGCAAAGCCATTATGAAATTCTCAGAGTATTTGCTTTGTACTCAACACTGTAGGGTAAAGGAATGAGAAAGTGGAACATTCTGTATAGAGAGCTTTAGACCTGGCTATTTTTTCCTGGAATGTTTGCCCTGTACATGGAGGATTCATATTTGCCAGTATCCCAACAGTGCACAAGGGCTCCCTTTTCTCCACATCCTTACCACACTTATTATCTCCTGTCTTTTTGATGCCATTCTTACAGATGTGAGGTGTTATCTTACTGTGGTTTTTTTGATTTGCATTTCTCTGATGATTACTAATGTTGAGCATCTTTTCAGGTACTTGTTGGCCATCCATATGTCTTCTTTGGAAAAATGCCTATTCATTTCCTTTGCCCATTTTTAAGTTGTTGTTTTTTTAGCTCTTGAGTTGTAGGAGTTTCTTATGTATTGTGGATATTAACTTCTTATCAGATATATGGTTTGCAAATGTTTTTTTCCATTCTGATTGCCTTTTCATTTTGTTGATTGTTTCTTTTGCTGTGCAGAGATTTGTAGTTCGATGTAGTCCCACTTGTTTATTTTTGCTTTTGCTGCTTATGCTTTCGGTGCCATATGCAAAAAACTGTTGCCAAGACCAGTGCCAAGGAGGTTTTTTCTTATTTTTTTTTCCCTAGGAGCTTTACAGTTTCAGGTCTTATGTTTAAGGTTTTAATCCATTTTGAGTGCATTTTTGTGAGTGGTGTAAGATTAAGAATCCTAAGAAACATAAGAACCAAATGTATGAATCATGTTTTGCTTCTGATGGGAACAAGCCAACTGAAAAACAGACATTTTGGGGGACAGTTGGAGAAATTTGAGTATGATTGGGTTTCAGATAGTGTGATAGTGACATTGTGATTACATTTAAAAAGGTGTCTTTGTCAGTTAAATATGCATTATGGTTTTATTCATAGGGGGGGTGATAAGATGTTTGGGATTTACTTTAAAATACCAGCAAACAAAGTGAGTGTGGGGTTATTAGATGAAACAAGACTGGCCATGAGTGTATAACTGTTGAAATTGAATGGTAGATTCATAAGGGTGTATTATACTTTTCTCTCTTCTTTAATGAATGCTTGAAAATTTCCATAATAAAAAAATTTTTTTAAGAGCCCTAGATGTTTAGAGTCAAGAAGCAATTTCATCTAGAAATATGATTTGTCATAAATACATATTTTTCTGAGGAAAGGAGTCAGTACTGTTGGTTCTTTTTTTCCTAAATACTTAAGATTTGTTTTGAATTTTTTGACTCTGAAAGGTTCTGGGTTTTTCTGCTGAAGACAAAGGGCAGCCTTTCAAAAAAGAGAGATGTTGACTGTGGAAATGCTAGGAGTGGAATAGAAATGTGTTCAAAATATGATATATATGTGCCCACACAGAAACCTACTCATAACTATTTTGAAGGCTTTTTTTTCCCCCCAGGGCCTTATTTTCCATGACAAATTCCCATAAATCCAAAATGTCTATTTCAGACTTTGTTGAGAGTCAGAACACTGCCATGATCAGGAGTTTGGAAGCAGACAGACCTATATTCAAATCCCAGCTCTGTCGCCTCTGAGCTGCAGTGATGGAGTGCAAATTTAAATTCTCTGAACCTCGGTTTCTTCAACTGTGAAATGAGACTGTTATAGTACCTACCGCATAGAATTGTGGTGAGGATCAAATGATCACATTTCACATGTGGTGATCTTGGAATACTGTGAGTATCCATAGAATCCTAGCTTGTATGTATGTGTTAGAAAACTAGAAACCCAAGCACACGGCCTTATGGAGACAGATGCCTCTTGTCTGTCTTTATAACCCCATCTCAATTGTGATACATCACTTCCTGTGTCAGTGTAAGGAATTCACTCCTCTGAAGTGAATTTGTACTGCTGTTTTTGGAGTTGACCACTCAGAAGTGCAATTCCATATATTTGTCTCATTTTCCTTTGGACTTGATTTGTCTTCTCAACTTTCCCCAGGGGAAGAGAGTGATATGTGAAAAACAGGCTTAAGGACCATTTGATTAACTGAGGAGAGCACTGCTAGATACCACCCGGGCTACAGAGGTTAGCAAGACCCCACCTGTGTCCTCAAGAAGGCCTGGGACATATCTCTGTGTGTTCGGGGAAGAAGGAAGAAGGAGGTGGTGGTGTGAAAGGCAAGTTTCAGAGTCAGAATTTTTCACTGGAATCTTGACTTCCTTGCATATCTTTGGCAGGTTATCTCTCCTTATGCCATAGAACCCCAATTTTCTCAGTTATAAAATGGAGTTCTCTGCTTCACCAGTTGTTGGGTGGATCAAAGGAGACTCTGGCATTGCTTTTGAACTATGCAGGGCCATGCAAATATTCGTTGATATTTTCTAGAGAGAGTGTGTCAGACATCTCTTGGCATCCCAACAGGCATCAGAACACGCAGGGAGTGGCCCCTGAATGCTCTGTAGACTCTCCTGGAGCATGAGCTGGGTCTAGGGATGCTCTGAAGGAGAGTCTAGCCCCCACTGTCTTATACTCGGCCTCCCTGTGCTGCTCCTGGGCCCAGACAAGGGAGTTTCCCAGGATGTGTTCCTTGACCCATATTGCAGTGTCCCTCAGAGCATGCAGGAAAGCCCTACTCAGCAAGGAGAAGGTATGAGCAGTCACAGCCCCTAGGGTCACTCTGCACCTTCATTCAAATCCTTATGGGATCCCCAGGGCATGCAGGCCAGTGTACAAGGTGTCGGGAACATAGCATGAACCAACAGACATGGTGCTTGTAAGTTCAGTGAGTAGTCTACTGGGTGTTCCGTGTGTCGGCCCAGCATTGTCCAGTAGAATTTCCTATAATAATGGAAATATTTATGTAATATCTGTGCTGTGCAACTCAGTAGCCTGTAGCCACATGTGAGTGTAGGACTGTTGAAATGTGGCTTGTGTGATTGAGGGACTGAATTTTAAATTTCATTTAATTAATTTAAACTTAAACAGCCACATGTGGCCAGTGGCTACCATATTGGACAGCATTGTACAGCGCTGGAAACATTCTGAGAAAATTAGGAGGGTACCCATGCAGGCCGAAGGCTTGACCTCCCTTCGTAAGAAAGAGCTGTGAGACTCAGAAGACCTGGTTTTAGCTCTGCCTCCCACTATGTGTGGTTTTTGTCATAGTACTTGGTACTTGGTACTTGGTACTCTGTTGACATGGTACGTGGTACTCTGTTGAGTCTCCTGATCTGTAAAACAGGAACAGAGGGATTGGATTAAATTCTTTCCAGTGCTACATTCTTGACTCTCTTACTATTGGCCTTTTATTTGCATGGTGTATTAGTGTGCTATGGCCTCTGTAACAAAATGCCATGGACATTGTGGCCTAAAACAACAGAAGTTTATTTTCTTAGTTTTGGAGGCCAGAATTCCAAAATCGGTTTCATTGTGTCCAAGTCATGGTGTCGGCAGGACTGTGTTCCCACTGAAGGCTCCAGGGGAAAATCAGCTTCTGGTGGCTGCTGGCATTCCTTGGCTGGTGGCTGCATCACTCCAATCTCTACCTCTGTGGCCACAGGTTCTTATCTTCTTTGTTTGATCTCCCTCTGCCTCCTTATAAAGATACTTGTGATGGCGTTTAGGGCCCACCAGATAATCCAGGCTAATCTCCCCATCTCAAGATCTTTAATCACGTCTCAAAGACCCCTTTGCCATATAAGGTCACATTTACAGGTTCCAGGTATTAGGACCCGATGTCTTTGGGGGCCATTATTCAGCCTCCTACACACAGTAATATTTAATGATGTGGATTCGCTTCAAATCAAATACCGTGGCTGTGTAACTGGATGTGTGAAAGTTGCCGCCTGCCCACATGCTCTCCTGGGGAGAATTGTCTCAGCTTTCTGAATAGGGACTTGAGTTTGATATAAAATACCCTTTCCTGCTCCTACCTTGATTTGTTTATGCCAGAGCATCTTTACCAAAAGATTGATTAACTCATGAATATGCCCCAATTCATATACTTCCAATATTGAAATATTCCCCATATCACCAGCAGTCTCCAATATGTGTGGAAGGGGGCTTTGACTGGGATTTGAGTCAAGAAACCAAACTGTATTGCATGGGAGTGAAAGGAGAGAGCATTTGTTGGATCAGCTGGGTAAGTGATGTTTCTCTAGTGGCATACTCATAAATTTGAAAATATAAAGGATTGGCCCCGACACAGCCCGAGAACAGCTTGTAACTGATTTGGAATGTCATGTTTTACTGTTACTTAATCAAATCTGAGAGCAGTGGTTGGAGAAGTGGGTTCTGTAAATATTGCTCTGAAGCTTTCACATTTCGACAGAGAACAGATGCCAAGTGTTTTCATTATTATCGATGTTCGAAGTTATTGGAATCAACCACAGATATACTCCTTGGAACAGCAATTGCCTGGGGTGGGGAAAAGGTGGGGGAAGAACAATGAATTTGTAAAGTTTGAATGAAGAATAAGTTGGCTTAATTTTTTTTTGGCAAAAGAGGCCTAAAAGTGAAATATTTATCATCACAGAGATAGAGAAGCACAATTATCATTTAACATGAGTCACAACCTTGTGTTGTTCAACAGGAGATGAAATGACTTAGAGGCGGAATAAAACTACTTCATTTGTGTCTCTTAAGAACACAGAGTTCTGTTGGTCTGCTTGAGTGCTTGGGTTAAACAAGCGGAGAAGTATCTCTTCTGTTCCCCCAGGTGATCAGTGGCTTTGTTACTGGCCATCCATCTGAGGTTGCTTTTCAGATAATTAATAACGATGGTGATAATAATAATAATAACACTGTGTTTCTTAAGTGCCAGACACTGTGCTTTACTTGCATGATCTCATTTAATCCTCACGTTGCCCTGTAGGATAAGTATCCTTATCCCCATTTCATAGATGAGGATAATAAGGCTCAGAGAAGTTTGGTAATTCTCAGCTACTAGGCATCACGGCTGAGGTTTGAGCCCAGCTCTTAGTCACTTGCCCTCTCCTCTCTGATGAGATGGGCTTGGGAATTCCCTTAACTTTCTCTCAAAAGCCCATGGAACTAACCTGGCAAATTTTGCCCTGCGCTGTTCATTCGTGGTCACTGTCGTTGGTGTGGCGTTCGGGGGTGTGGATTACTGTGCATGAGGTTTTAGCTGCTTTGTAAAGTCTGAGCATTTATGCTTTTTTTTTTTTTTTTCCTGTGACTCTATCTCTTCACTCGTGCCCACCCCCCTACCAACCAACACATTTCTAAATGGGAGAGGAGACAGGATTCAATAGCTTCCAGGGATAGAGAACAAAATCTTTTCCCCACATCGAAAGAAAATCTCACTGACTCCCTGACAGGGAGGATATTTTCCCTTCAGATTCCTGTCTGTTTCTGACTGATGAGTTAACACCGTGGTTTTCAAAGTGTACTCGTAGCAAGCGCTGGAGTTCTGTGGGCTGGTGCCATAGAATACTGCGTTCACACATGCCTCCTTCCACTTAGCAGGTATTTATGGGGCTCCCGCTATGCCAGGCCCTGGGCCAGGTGTTGGGGACACACTTGTCCTCAGCCTCCCAGAGCCTGCAGAGTTTTCAACGAGAGCGCTATGGGCATTTTAGGCCAGATAGTTCCTCACTGCGGGTCTGTGCTGCTCATTGCAGGCCGTTCAGCATCCCTGGCCCTGACCCACTAAATTCCCAAGCAGGGAGACGGCTGAAAATGCCACCACACATTTCCATATGCCTCCAGAGGGCGCCGCTGCCCCGGTTGAGAACTACGGCAGGGGAGACGGATTTGGAACGAACAGAAAAATTTGGTTGCACGTCTTGGGTGTGGTGCACACTTGTCTTTGCCAGGATGGTTGCCTTCCTCCTCTTCCTTCATCCCCGTCTCCATGTGCTCCCACCCACCTCCCTGCTCCCATCTCCACCAAAGGGTAAACCCGATGGACCTGAATGGCTGAGCCTGAGCCAGAGGCAGAGGGAGACCCTGGCCAGGAGGCGTAATGAGGGGCTAAGTGACCCTGAGCACTGTGGGGGTGGGGGGGAGGACTCCTGATAAAACTTGTTGGCAACCTGAGGGCACAGGTAAAGGCATCCTTTCCCCATCCTCCAGATCCCGTGTGCATGCTGGTTGAGCCCACAGCAAGGTTCTCCCAGTCACCAGACTGTACCCTCCCACCTTCCCTCCTTACTGTTAACAGCACAGCAAAGGATTTACACAGAGAAGAAGAATGAGGCCAGGACCCCGCACTCAAAAAGCTCCGCATCTGGCCCAGCTCTCCCTCGTGAAACTTAACAAGTGCTGAGTGTCGTCTGGTGTCTGGGAGTGAATGAAGTAAACACATTCTTGGCCTATGGGGAGTTTGGAGATTAGCAAGAGCGACAGACCATTTAAAGATGATTTACAAGACCAGCCCATTTCAAAGTGGGACTCGGCATGTCGTTGGCAAGAGTGTGGAGGGGCAGAATCCTCACGCACAGCTGGTGGAGATATAACTTGGTACAGCCTCTACCGAGAACAACGAAAGCTAAAGATGCACATACCTTATGACTCAATGATACCAATCTTACTCATATACCCAAAAGAAACTCCCCTAGGAATATACAGTCATGTGCTGATGAGCATGTTCACAGCAGCTTTCTTTGCAGCAGTTAAAGAAAAAAAAAGCATCATCCTAAATGGTGAACAGGAGAATGAATGAATACGTTCGTACGTTGGAATGCATCTGTGAAAATGTGTGAACTGAAACTTCACATATGCCTGTGGACATGTCTCACTAATCGGATCATGAACAATGAAAGCAAGTTGCAGAATAGCGTGTACAGTAGGATCCCATTTGTATTAAGTTTAAAAACACACAAAAGAATGCAACATATTGGCTAGGCGTACAAGCATATATAATAAAAATAGAACGAAATACACGGGAATGATAAGCCCTAAATTTAAATTAGCAGGCAACTTTAAGGAGGAAGAAGGGAGTGTAATTGTTCACGGGACTGCAGGAATCTTCAGCCATGGCTGTATTTTATATTTTAAGGTGGGTGGGATGGTGGGCACATTAGTATTGTTGCATTATCATTTATATTCAAGGCCCACCCATCATGTGTTCCCCTCTGTTCTTCCTGACAGAACCTCCATTTTGTTTAGGGCTCCACCCTCCCTTCATGCATCCTACTGGGGCCTCGGAGAAGCTGACCCACCCTTAGGTTTGGGTTGCATGGACTCATTAGTTTAAGGACCCATCACTCTTACCAGCAGTTGGTTCAGAAAAGGGCATGTGGTCCAATTGTGTTCAATTAAACTTGGCAAGGTTTGCTGAAGTGTTCAGGGAAGCACCTTTTCTAAGGAGAGAGCTACAGGAAGCCTCTCTCTGTCTCTGGACTCTCTTCCTGGACCCCAAAGAGGAAGCATGTAGCTCTGCTTGCCAACAGTGAGGGGAACAGCCTTAAAAAGTAAGCAACACTGTATATGGCAGAGTGGAGAGATGATTAAATCTGCTGATGGTATCACGCTGGCTCTGAAGCCCGCCCCACTTTTGCTTTTCCAGAAGGGGAGCCAGTAAATGTTCTTGAGGTTTGAGCTACTTTGGTCTGGGCTTTCCACTTGTCTTGCCGCCAAAAGCATTCTCTCTGTACCACATAGGTTGTGGAAGCACATAGCAATTGTTTCTTAATTTACTCAATTTTAAGCTTTTCCCCTATTTGTACTATAAACATTTGTAGTAGTAACAAGGGTTAGCCATTGAGGAAACCCATGAACAAGAAGAAAAGAAAATATTAATGGAAAAGATCTTGAAGACTTTAGTGTGGTTGTCCTTTTCTGAGAACGTGTGTTAGTTTCCCATGTCTGCTGTAACAAATTACTGCAAAGTAGGTGTCTTAAAACAACAGAATCTATTCTCTCACAGTTTTGGGGTCCAGAAGTCTGAAATAAAAATGTTGGCAGGGCTGCGCTTCCTCCAAAGGCTCTGGGGGGGATTCTGTTCCTTGACTCTTCCAGCTTCTGGTGGCTGTTGGCATCATTCCAATACCTACCTCCACCTTCACATAGTCTCCTCCTTGTGTCTCTCCACTTCTGTTTCTTATAAGGACACTTGCCACTGGATTTAGGGCCACCTGGATACTCAGGATGGTCTTATCTCAAGATCTTTAGGTGAATTACATCTGCAAAGACAAATTTCCCAAATAAGGTCATACTTGCAGGTTTGGGGAGTTAGGGCATAGATATAGCTTTTTTTTTTGGTGTCAACATTTGACCCACTACAATGTGGTTGCTCTTTCTTGTGATTTTACAGTGCAAACAGATAACACGGTTTTAATTTTCAACCTAAAAAGTGGTTCCTGATTCATAAAAATAGGAATACATAGGTCAGTACTTACTTGTGCTCCACAGAAAGCATTAAAATTTCTCTTATCCAAGTTGGATAACTCCTTAGTTAACATTTGAGAGTTTTGGTTTTTTTTTTCTTCTTCTAGATTTTAACAGAGGAAATGAAGTTGTGTGATGTAAATGTTGGACAGCATGTTCTTGACAGTGTAAGTTCCTGGCTCCCTGGGAGACAGATGGTGTTCAGCCTCAGATACGTCCCAGGACAAATTAGACAAAGAGGCCCAGCATCACATACAGGTTAGCCAGAAAGGAAAAGTATGAATAAAGTCGTCAGAGAGCAGATGAGTATGAGAAGGGAAAAACTCAAAACACGTTTTGAGGCCATTTGATCTCCTCTGAGAGGTGGTAGATAAATCCCAGAGAGACAGCTGTGGAAGTTGGAAAGGAAGGAAAGGACTTTTGGACTTGGAATCAGATAGACCTGATTCATGTTGCTGACATGTTTCCATATGATCTTGGGGAAGTAATGTGCTCTCCCTGGATCTGTTTTATCTCCCATAAAACTTAAGAAAATTGCACTTCCTGACACAAGTTTATTTTGTAAAATAATGGGGATAATGATGCATATCTCTGAGGGTTGTTATGAGGATAAACTGATTTGTCCTCCGCAAGAGAACCTTGCCCATAGTGAGGACTCACGACATGTCTGTTGAATGAGAATCTGAACTAGAAACATCTTCATTGAGTGGCAGGTTGGGAACACCTACAGCGTGGGCGTGTTACCATAGTTCTTCAGATTCATCAATTTCTACAAGACTTCAAGTAGAAATAGAAAGACCGAGGTAAACACACTGGACTTGGGTTTCTAACCATGATGGAGTAACTGGTGTGGATTAACCCTCCCCCCACAAACAACTATAAATACACGGGGCAACTTTTGTCAGACAGTGGGCGACAAGTAGAGCAATAACGTGATCCCTGAGAGATGGGAAACTCAAGAGTTGAGTCCTGTAATCATCCAGCACCCAGTCTGGGGACAATATTCTGGCTGTGGCATAAAGAATTAGAATTTGAGCAGAGCACAGCTGTCCCACTGACTGAAGGAGGCAGAGATCAGAGTTCAGGGCAAGTGAAGAAGTAGAATCCATGGGGCAGGATGTTACAGAAGAGGGCTCTCTGTACAGGAGGACCCCCTCTCTGCGGGTCCCCTTTTAGTCTCTAGTGGCCTAGAGACACATGTGCAAACAAGACCACCTGAGGCTCACAGAGAAGGGCAGCCATAGGGTTGAGAGAAGAATATAGGTCCTAGAGGATGAGCAGTGCTGGGGATCATTGGATTTTTGGTCCTGCCACAGTGGAGAGATATCATTAATGGCTTGTGACTACGCTGGCATCCAGCTGAGATGCTAGAAAGGCCACACCTTAGGAGGCAAGTCTGTCTTAGAGCAGGGTTCCCAACCTTGGTATTACTGACGTTTCGGACCAGAGAGTTCTTTGTTGTGGGAGCTGTCCTAGGCATTGTAGGATACTGAGCGGCATCCCTGGACCCCACCCACTAGATGCCAGGAATGCTCCACCACCTTGAGACAACCAAACATGTCTCCAGACATTACCAAGTGTCCCCTAGGGGCAGAATCACCCTAGTTGAGAACAATACCCTAGGGTAAGACCTAATTTGTACCTTCCCTAACAAACCCAAAATGGTATCGTGACAAGATTTGCAGTTGAGGCAGAGTTTGGAAGTTGAGTCCTACCAAGTTGCAGAGGCTGGGCTTCCCGCAGATCCACACTAATATCGTAAAACTAAACCTGCACTAGTTCAAGGTGGCTTGCCAGTAACTGAACAGCGGAACAGTGTGAGCTGGACGTAGTGACTGACTTCTGATGATTGGATTATGGTGGAAGTGCTGGTGAGTGATTTCCAAGGCTGGGTCATAAAAGGCCTTGTGGCTTCCTGCTTGCTCTCTCTCCCTGATCACTCATTCTGGGGAAGCCAGCTGCCATGTTGTGAAGACACACAGGCAGCCCTGGGGAGAGCCCTTTAGGCGAGGAACTGAGGCCTCCCGCCCACAGCCATATGAGTGAGCTATCTCAAAAGAGGGCCTTCCAGTCCATCAAGGCTTCAGAGGACTTTAGCCCTGGCTGATATCTTAACAGGACCCTCACTAGAGACCTTGAGCTAGAATAGCCCAGCTAAGCCTCTCCCAAATTCCTGACCCATAGTAACGGTGAGATGATAAATCTTTATTGTTTTGAGTGGCTAAATTTTGGGATAATTAATTATGCAGCAATAGGTAACTAATTCAGTCCCTTTCCTTGGTGGATCTCAGTTACCACCTCTCTCACAGCTCCAAAATCTCTCATCCTATTTCTTATTTTTCACTCTTTTCAAAATTTTAACAAATACACTTAATTGTTCAGGACCAATTCTTCCCTTCTCTCTCTCTCTGTCCCTCCCTCTCTCCCTCTGTCTGTTTTTCTGTCTCTGTTTCTTCTTTCTAAAAAAATATTTATTTATTTACTTGTTTTTATTTGGTTGCACCAGGTCTTAGTTGCAGCTTGCCAGCTCCTTAGTTGCGGCACGTGGGCTCCTTAGTTGTGGCATGCAAACTGTTAGTTGTGGCATGCATGTGGGATCTAGTTCCCTGACCGGGAATTGAACCCGGGCCCCCTGCATTGTGAGTATGGAGTCTTAACCACTGCACCACCAGGGAAGTCCCTCTCTTCATAATTGTTTGCTTGATTTTGGTTTTGTTCTGTTTAGCTTTTTTCCATTACAAATTCTCATCCCCATTTCTCTGGTTCTTCTCCCACTGATGAGCCAGATTTCCCGCATAAGACCCAAGAGTAGAGGAGAGTGTGGAGAAAGGGAAGAAGGAGGAAATGTTGACCAAGTAATGCCAGCCTCTCTTCAATAGGAGAAGAAAGGGGAAAGCTATGAACACACATATATCAATTATTTTTGTCCCTATTATATTAGTACTTATAACCAAAGTTTGTTATTTGCTTGATATATGTTGGGTACAGTGCTAGGAGCTTTAGGTGTGTGTGTTTAATCCTAAAAACACATTCCAATGAGGTAGATGCTGTTATTATCCTATTTTTCAAGAAGAAAATTGAGGCACAGAGAAATTAAATTAGTTGTCCACAGTCACAGAGCTGTCAAGCAGCAGGGGCAAGGTTTAAAGGTCTGTATAACTCAGAAGGACATGGCTGAAGTTGCCATGCAAGTTACATCAAATTGGGCTGACATTGGTTCAAACTCAATTTTTTTATAATTAAAAAAATTTTTTTTTTTTATTTTTGGCTGCGTCGGGTCTTAGTTGCTGCACGCGGGCTTTCTCTAGTTGCGGCGAGCGGGGTCTTCTCTTCGTTGCGGTGCACGGGCTTCTCATTGCGGTGTCTTCTCTTGTCGCAGAGCATGGGCTCTGGGCGCTCGGGCTTCAGTAGTTGTGGCTCACGGGCTCTAGAGCGCAGGCTCAGTAGTTGTGGCCCATGGGCTTTGTTGCTCAGTGGCATGTGGGATCTTCCCGGACCAGGGATCAAACCCATGTCCCCTGTGCTGGCAGGTGGATTCTTCACCACTGTGCCGCCGGGGAAGTCCCTCAAACTCATATTTAACTTTTATAAAACCACAGGGCTGATTCAGTGCTGGGTAAGACATTTGTAAGCCCATATTGCTTAATCTCCCTTCTTGGACCAGAAGGAAATCCATGATCTCCAACTTATACAGAACAGGTGGCCATTCTCTTTCTTCAACCTTAGATGGCATCTAAGTCGAAAATTCCTGGAACGTAGGTTTTGGAAGTGAAGCCTAGTTTGTACACATATAGAACCTAAGGAAGAAGATTATCCTGATCACCACCTTTCTGTTTGTCAGTCATTCCAGTCGGTGGCAGGACCATTTGTCCCACAGGATTGAAATTACTCAGCCCCGGTGCGTCATCTGACGTGCAAACCTTCCTCAACTTTGTGAGGTTTGACATTGAAAAGCAGTTGCGTCTGCTGCCCATGCTGTTTTCCATTTCAGCAAGGGTATAAAAATGAGCAATTAAGAAAGTAGCATAATAACGCAATAGAAAACAGAAGGGGAAATTACTCATAACCCAATGCCTTGAGACAATGATTATTCTTATGACACATTCATGAGGCATCCCTTGGACCATTGTGTTCTGGCCTTTTGTGAGCCCTCTGTTTGGGTTCCAGATGTCAAAAGCGATATGGGAACATATGTATATGTATAACTGATTCACTTTTTTATAAAGCAGAAACTAACACACCATTGTAAAGCAGTTATACTCGAATAAAGATGTTAAAGGAAAAAAAAAAAAGCTTAGCTCTCAAGACTCTTTGTTTCTGCCACTGAAATCTGGACTGTCTGCAGCTGAGACTGTCTTTGCTCAACTCCCAGAAGTCTGGGAGCTTTGAGTCTCCTCCCATCAGCCCTGCTGGAAGGCTCCCTGTGATGAAAGGTAGATTTGTCAGGTCTTCTATTACTCTCGCACACGCTCATTTCTTGGTATAACTGATTGCGTTATTGTTTTCAACCATCTTCTTCCTCCTGGTGAAGGTATTATACATCCACACCCTTTGCCACGTGACTTCCAGGAATGATGCCAATGAGTGGAATGTATTTTTTCCTGGAGTTATTCCAGTGGGTGGACTGTATCGACAGGCTTGGCCATGTGACTTGCTTTGGCTAGTGGAATGTGAGTGGACATGATCTAGACAGTGTCCAAGCAGAAGCCTTCATCAATCTTGCATAGTTTGGCTTGGCCTCTTGCCTTCCTGTGTTCTGCCATCAGATCATCACATCCCAAATTCAGGCTGTTCCTTCAGCCTGGGTCCTGGAGTGAGAAGATGTGGGTCAGAGCTGAGCAGAGCTGCGAACTTGAGTGTAAGAGGTATCCCTTGTTTTTGTAAGCCCTTGAGATTTTTGGAGTAGTTTGTTACAGCAGAATACATTACTGACTAATACATTGGTTCTCTAGGTAAGTGAGGAAGAGTCAATCTTCTGGGGCAAACCTTCCTCATTGCGGGTATCTCAGCTACTTCCAGCTCCCTGCCCAAACTGAGGCATGACCTTCCTCTTCTTTACTGGTAGGACTCAGATATTGGCACGTACTTCCATCATGTTAAAGGAAAGCAGTGTGACATGGAGACTGAGTTGGAGCCCTGCCACTCGCCTCTGTGTGACCCTGGGCAATTTGCTTAACCAGTTTGTTCCTTGTTTCTCTCCTTTTGGTAAAAAGAATAGCACCGACCGTAGAGTTTGGACGCAAAGAATAAATGTGGTGAAAGGTTGCTATGGAGTTTATGGTTATTGCCTTTCCAGTGACTGACTCCATCTGTCCAGGCTTTTAGGAGAGATGTTTACAGAATGCAAAAAAGAACTTCTAGAACTGGACCTGGAGGCCTAGAACTGCTGGAGTCCTGCTGTCCATCTCTCATCTCTTCTGGTTTCTGATTGACTTTACTCTCTCCTCTTGAAGATTAGTTTTTTCTTTTTCCAAGACCCAAGAGGCAAAGAGCTTTCCCCATTTACACAATCCAGGGAATAACTCTGATGGTCCTGAGGTGGGTCATGTTTTCATCCCTCAGTCAATCTCTCTGTCCAGGGACATATCCCAGTCAGCTATGCCTGGGTTCACAGACCTGTGGCCAGCGGTGGAGGTGGGGTCCACTGCTAGAAACATGTGGAAGGGGGAATCAAGACAGTAGCACCATCACCAAAGTTACCACACAGACCAACACGTGATTACTGTTCCTTGGATGTGGTTTGTGGTCATTGTTGGCAGCATGAAAACACATGGTCTTGGAAGTAAGGCAGCTGTGTGACCCTTAGTAAATTTTTAAACTTCTATAAACCTTGGTGTCCTCGTATAAAAATGAGGATAATAATTTCCCTCTCCCTGGTTTGCTATGATTAAATAAGGTAACATATGAAAGCATCTGGAACATAGGCTCAGCAAATACTAGTTATTAATCCCCAGGTTCTGTTACCCTTGCACCTGGGGCTGCCTAGGAGAATGCATTCCCTCCTTTCCCAATGTCCGCATTTCTTACTTTGCAGTTAGTAACACAGCTCTCAGGTGGAGCCAGGTGCCCCCATCAGTTGCTCACTGCATTCTCTTCCTGGAGGCAAGCCACACGGGAAAGCTGATTATCACAGGGCAGTGTCCTGAGAATGAGACTGAAGTATACAAAAGCATTTGGGTGGTTTTAAAGAAGAGTTTCTCTACCAGGATACCTGAAACCCTTTCACTTGCTACATTAGCAAATCTTAACCTACTTGACATAATCAACCCCTCTGAGAGTCTGACTGAAACAATGGACACTCTTCTCTGAAAGATGTAAAACTGCACATACAATTTCAGGAGGGTCACTAAGTTCCAGGAAGCCCAGCCCGGGGACCCCAGGTTCAGAGCCTCTGCGCTAGATGAGGAATCTTGCTAAGGAAACTCTGATACCTATTAACCCAGATGGTGCTTGGATGGCCACTGCCAACTCTTGCTCCACAGCCCTCCTTTGTCCAGGCACCTGTGTCTGACCAACCCTCCTTCTCATGGACACTTTCTGTGTCCAGTAACTTAAGAGCCTAGGCACAAGGTATGCCCTCTAAGTCTGTTCAATTAGGTTGCAGTCAAGTATTGCGGCTTCAGGGCCATTCTGTCTCTTTAAGTTGATCCCATACTTCTATTTTGATGCATGACCTGTGGATTTCAAAGGTTTTCTCTCAAGGAGTATTATTATTTCAACATCTTTTAATGATATCAGGATTCTTTTGCTTGCAATAGATGGAAAATCCACGTTCAAAATGTCTTAGGCAAACAGAGGGAATGGCTTACACAACTGAAAAGTTCAAGAGTTATGTCTGACATCAGGCACAGCTGCATCTAGGGGCTCAAATGTCACCATGGGAACTTGGTCTCACTCCAGGTACTAACTCCTTCTTTGTTTGGGTTCCATTCCCAGGCAGTGTTTACCTCATAGTGGCAGAATGGCTGCGTGCAGGTCCAGGCTTAGGTCTTATTCGCTCTCAGAAATGTAAAGAGGCCCATTTCAAACCAGCTTCCCATGTTCTGCCTGGGAAATAAAGCAAACCTAAGACTATCTCCTTTCCCCATCTCCAACCAGAATGTACTCATTCACTCATCCCACTCTTTGAAGTGGTGTCTTGGTCGAAGGGGACAGATGAACACATGACTTGCAGGATAAATCCAATATGGTAAAGTAGGTGCTAGAGTAGAATTGGGGTATAGGTGTAATAATGGGAAGTCAGAAGAAGGAGTGATAGATTCTGCCTGTGAGGCTCAGAGAAGGCTTCCCTCAATAGGGGATGTTTGAGCCTCATCGCAGAGCACAAGGAAGAGTTTCCCAGGTAGAGAAGAGGGTGAAGGGCATTCTAAGCAGAGGAATATAACACATGCAAAAGCTTGGAGGCTCAAAAAAGCAAAGAATGTCCTGGAATCTGTGATGAATTTCGTAAAGCTAGAGAAGAGTGCTTGGGTAGGAGTGTTGAGAGATGACAAGCATGGCACAGAGTGCCAAGAGATACAAGACCTTGTTTATCATGCTAAGGAGTCTGGGCTTTACTGAGGAGCAAGGGGCCCAGTATTGAAGCATTTCAAGCCCCTGACATAACCGGATGGAAGATTTCGGAAAGATCACCCTCACTACAACATGGAAGATGGGTTGGAGGAGAAAGGCCCAGAGGCAGGAGGCCTCTTCCTAGAGAAGCTATTGCCATCTTCCAGACAACTGAGGCCCATGAAAGAGGAATGGGTTTAGAAGCTCTTTAGCAGGCAGAATTGGCATACCTGGAGACCAGATGGATGGGGGCTGAAAAAGGAAGGACCTAGGATAATTTCCAGGTTTCTCCATTGGGAAACTGGGTGAACAGCGGTGGCCTGCACTGAGACAGGGAACACGGGAGACGAGCAGGTTTAGGGGTGAGGGGAGGGCAAGGTGTTCAGTCTTAAGCATGTCAGTGCCCTTGGGACATCAGGTTGCGGCTGTCCAGCTGTCAGCTGGGTTGCTGTGTCTGGAGCTCTGGAGAGAGGTGGGCCTACAGGGACAGACATGAGGCTCATGGGTTGTGGGTGGTGCTGGCGGTGGAAGCAATGGTAACCTAGATAGGCCACCACCACTAGAAAGAAAAAAACCCACTGTTGTTATTATTATTGTTATTATTGGTGTGATTGTTTTCTCCTGTCCTTGCACATTCCCTTCATGATTCCAAGTCCTGGGGGAGGGAGAGTCCAATTGGCCAGTGGGGTCATGGGCCCACTCCTTGGCTTGGGGACGGCAGGAGACTTTGGTTTTCAGTCACCTGAGATGGTACAGTGCAGACGAAGTAATTTCCCTAGAAGAAATCAAGATAATATTAACCATAAAAAGGGGTCATGGACCCCCCCCCACATGACCCCAAAATGACAAATGTCCAATCACAGCTCCGCTGCTTATTTCAGTATCAGTTTTCCTCCTGGTGGTTGCTGCTGAGAGACTAAGAGAGGTATTTCACCTAAAGCTCTGGCACCCTCCATCGTATCCCAGCGATTGCTTTGTGTTTATTACTTCTTTGTACCAATAATTCAAAAGATCGTTCTTTAGGTGGTGGGCATGGGGTCAAACTACTTCATATGAAATATTTTAGAACGAAGGCATTTTCCCAAGCAGTTCGTTACTTCATGTCTCAGGGCTTAGGTAACTATGATGACGTAAATCACTCCTGACCATCTGTGGACAAAGCAGTATCGGCCAGCGTCTGGAGCCATCAGCTGTGTCCCCTAGGAAGCAGCCTCCTCACGAGTAGATAAAACCAGCATTTATATTGAGCACCCACCGTGTGCCTGCTGCCACTCCGGGCAGTATCACACACATTATTTTTATTTAATCCTCACCCTGACCATGAGATGTACATGGCATTTTCTCCATCTAAAAAGCAAGTAAGATGAAACTCCAAGGCAGCAAGTGACTTGCCCAAGGACACTGGGCGGAAAGTGGCAGAGCTGAACTGACAACCTGAACCTGTCAGTCAATAAGTCCCGGCAGATGCCCGGACCAGGAAGGAGTGTGTGTGTGTGTGGTGTGTAAGCGTGGGCCCTAGAGGGAGCATCAGGTGAGGGTCCCAGAGCACAGGGGTCTAGTCCTGCCCCAGGGAAAAGGAAATCTGCTTTCAGGCCGGAAATCCCATCGCGGGACTCGGGTTTATAGACGAAACCCCCTGATCTCTTCAAGAAGCCTGGCCCCGCTGTCTGCGAAGGGATTCCGGCTTTTCTGGGGAAGCTGGAGTTGATGAAACTGACAGCCCTCTGTGCATAGGGAGGAGGAGGCCGTGGTGGGCATCCGGCTTGGCTTCCTGCGAGTCTCACCGAGCACCGGGCTCTCTCAACAGTAGCTTTGGCTGCAGACAAATCGGCCCAAGAAAAGTAGGTCAGCTTGCGGCCAGGCAGCACTTCCTGCTGGTCCCCAGCGCCCCCCTCTGCGCCCTCCCCTCCCTTCCCCACTTCTCCGCACTCTCTGCTCTTCCTCGCTCTGCGCCCCCTGCGGTTCCCGTTCTCTCATCCCTCCTTCCTGCCCTCACCTCTTTCTGGTCCCCCTCGCTACTTTCTCTCCTCTGTTCTCTCCCTGTCCACCCGACATCCCCCCTCCTTCCTCTCCGCCTCTAACACTTCTGGTATCGGTACTTAATAATACAACCAATCTGTTGTCTTTTTAAACAGATAACATGCTTATTTTAAAGAGATCAAGGGTGCAGAAAAGTTCACACATGAAAAAAGGCAAAATCCCACCGCTTGGAATTAACCTTGGTGCACACAGAGTGAATCCTGCTCCAGATAGATTTTAATGTATACATGCACATATTTTTACGTATTATGTATATAGTAGAGGATAGATATAAGTATTTTATTAAAATGAAATTTTATTAAAAAGTATTCAATTTGATAATTTACTTTTATTGAAATTCAATACAAGAAAAGAAATTATAGTGAAATGGAAAGAATTGTTGAATTTTAAATAAATGTGTCTATCACAAGAGATAGAATAAAATATTCCTTTAAGAAGGGAGGAAAGGAGGAAGAGAGAGAGAGCGAGGGAAAAGGAATGTGAATTAAGTGGTTGGAGATTTGTGAAAGCTACATGCTTTAGTTTTTAGCTAGTATACGTAATCCTTGCCAAGAAAGATGGGGGCATTGAGATTTATGCGTTTCTTCCTATCACTTCTTTTGTTTCCTGATTTTTTAAAAAGTTATACTATGATTATTTTTAATTTTACAGGCTTATAACATTCACATTCAGTAAATATATGTATTTACATATTACATATTCAGTTATCTAAATTTATTTCCCATAGAAACCATAGTAAAACATATTTACTGTTGATTCTGTATTTAAATAGATTCAGTGCTCATCACCAGCTCTTTTCTTTTGCATTCCTCAATTATTTATTTAAGTCATTGTTTCACAAATGACTTATGGGTCCTGTATGGCTTGAACAACAACATGGGCTGGGCGTAACCTTCTCAAGATACACTGGTTTTCATTTAGAACTTTGTAGACATGATTCCATTGTCTTCTGGCATTGAGTGCTGGTGTGGAATTGACTTTTTAATCCTTTTTTTTTTTTTTTTTTGGCTGTGTTGGGTCTTCGTTGCTGCGCCGGCTTTCTCTGGTTGCAGCAAGCAGGGTCTACTCTTCGTTGCGGTGTGTGGGCTTCTCACTGCGGTAGCTTCTCTTGTCGCGGAGCACGGGCTCTAGGGAGCACGGGCTTCAGTAGTTGTGGCATGCGGGCTCTGGAGTATGTGGGCTTCAGTAGTTGTGGTGCGTGGCTCTGTAGTTTGCGGCATGTGAGCTCTAGAGCGCAGGCTCAGTAGTTGTGGTGCACAGGCTTTGTTGCTCCACGGTGTGTGGAATCTTCCCGGACCAGGGATCGAACCCATGTCCCCTGCATTGGCAGGCGGATTCTTAACCAGTGCACCACCAGGGAAGTCCCTGTGGAATTGTTTGAGGATAGCTAGAATTTTTTTCCTTCCTTGTAGGTAATTTATTTTTGTTCCTGAGTGTTGGAATGATTCTTTCTGATTCTATATAATTCCAGTTTAACTGGGATATATTTGAGCATTCTGAATAAAATTTTCCTGCAATGGATAACTGTGCTCTTAGAGCTAAAAAATCATTCCTCTCTTTATTTCAGGGAAATGATTTGCACTGTATGGTCTTTAAGTACATCTTGTCTAATCTTTGTTGGATTATTAATTTAAGGAATCAAATATCCATATGTTGGATATTTTTTGTCTTCCATATCTATTAGTTTCTCTCTAACAGTTTAAAAATGTTTGTCATTTTAATTGTAATGCAAGCTTTTTATTTCAGTAATTCAATTTTTAGCACAAGATCCATTCTTTCTTTGCTGTCCTGAATTATGTCTTAGTTCCATAATATTGCTGTTGTTTTGGTCCTCAATTTGTTTCCTTAGTTCTTCAGTCTCTATTTAGAGCATCTCACTCTGTTGTTTTATTTTCTTGTTTGGAGCTCTTGTTTTATTGGCATTCATGTTCTTATTTGTTGCTGTATAGTACGAAGTAGTTGTAAGGGATTTCCTTCTTTTTTTGGAGTCGTGCTTTCTTCTTGGTTGAGTTCTTTGTTTTATATTTGCTGTCCCTTCCTCTCCCCCCCTTTCCTTCTCCCCCCTTTCTCCCTCCTCCTCCCTCTCTCCCCCGCTCCTTCCCTCTCCCCCCCTCCTTCCTTCCTTTCTTCTTTTCTTTTTTGCTGTAAGTCTGCACAGTTTCTATCACATTTCTTTTCATTTTACTTATGCTCGGGCAGCTCTGATTGGACATTCTATTTGCAATTATATAGCGTGGATGACTTCTTGACTCTTTCCATACCCTATCTGAAACCAGATTGTTTCCTCTCCAAGCAAAAATGCTGTCTGTTGCCTGGACTCTATTCTCTCTTCTAAATTATGCCAAACATCCTGGATCAAGATTCACTACACTCAGTTGGTGGGGTTGGGGGGGGTGTACACCCATTTCTCCAGGGGCTGGGGTATCCTGTGTTCTGTTTTCAAATTCAGCATATAGGTTTGGAGCCTTCCTTTCTATCTGTTCACTTTTCTCTGTTGTTTCCTGATCTCTCCCTATTTCTTCCCAGTAGCCCTTTCCCCTATTTCTATATCAGAAGAGAAAGAGATAAGAATTGGGGGATTAAGTAAAACTTCCCTGGATTTTGCTGATTTACAGGTAGAACTTCTGGGCGATGAGGGTGGCTTGACAGCCATGCCATGTTGTACTTTTTGCTTTGCTCCAGAATTTTTTGTTTCTTTCCATGATTGATCTTTCATTGGTTTACCCCTTTTGTCTTCTTTGAATAGTACTGATGACTTTTTGGTTCTTTGCTTGTTTAACTATTTTACTCATTGTGTTAGATGTCAGGACTGGGAAATTTTGAGATATAATTTCAATTACTGTCTTAACCTCTTAACCTGGAATTTCTGAAGTTGTGTTCTGTCCATGACACCCAGTTATCCACAAGCCTGCCACTGTGATTAAAAAAATCCTCCCTGGACCTTGTCCATATTTATTCATTTGATCATTCATTCACTCACTTGTTCAATAACATGTATGTTCAAGACACTGTGATAATTATATTTTTTCTTCACTGTTGCTTCCAGACTTCACGTACTACACATCCTTAAATCAAATTTATCCAGACAGTTTAACTGATCGAGAGCACTGTCCCATTGTGTAAGAACTACCCAAAATATGGAAAAGTAAAGAAACTTTCTTCAAGTTGCTAAACGTTAGCTTGGGGAATAAATTAGGTTGTAAATATTGTCTTTGTTTTGGTTTTGGCTGCGTTTGGTCTTTGTTGCTGCAAGCGGGCTTTCTCTAGTCGCGGCGAGCAGGGTCTACACTTCGTTGCGGGGCGTGGGCTTCTTATTGCGGTGGCTTCTCTTGTTGCAGAGCACGGGCTCTAGGCACGTGGGCTCAGTAGTTGTGGCATACGGGCTTAGTTGCTCCATGGCATGTGGGATCTTTCCCGGACCAGGGCTCGAACCCGTGTCCCCTCTATTGGCAGGCAGGTTCTTAACCATTGCGCCACCAGGGAAGTCCCTTGTCTTTCAATTTTAAAAACTGCCAGAAAAGTTCACTTTAGAATCAGCGCATAAACACACACACACACACACACACACACACACACACACAACACACACACACACACACACACACACACACACACAAAGTCCCTGACGTTTAAAATCTTATGTCATCAGCCCTGCTATTTACTAGTGTTCCAAATTCCTGTGGAACCATCCCTTAACTTTTTGCTATTTCCTAGTAATTGCAATGTTTTGTGTATATAGTACATTATAGTTTAGAAAGTGTTTTCCCTTACTTTTTCTCTTCTTTCTTTTCCCCTTTCTTTCTTTCCTTTTCTTTCTTTTTTTTAATTGGGTTAGCCAAAAAGTTCATTTGGGTTTTTCCGTAACATTTTATAGAAAACCCCTGAAAGAATTTTTTGGCCAACCCAATACTTCACACTCATTTTTTACCTTGATTTAAAAATGAAGGGGGGGCTTCCCTGGTGGCGCAGTGGATGAGAGTCCGCCTGCTGATGCAGGGGACATGGGTTCATGCCCCGGTCCGGGAAGATCCCACATGCTGTGGAGCGGCTGGGCCCATGAGCCCTGGCCACTGAGCCTGTGCGTCCGGAGCCTGTGCTACACAACAGGAGAGGCCACAACAGTGAGAGGCCTGTGTACGGCAAAAAAAAAAAAAAAAAAAAAAAAAAAAATGAAGGGGTACTTCCCTGGTGGCACAGTGGCTGCTTCTCTGCAACAAGAGAAGCCACTGCAATGAGAGACACGCACACCACAATGAAGAGTAGCCCCCGCTCGCTGCAACTAGAGAAAGCCTGCACACAGCAACGAAGACCCAATGCAGCCAAAATTAATTAATTAATTAATTAATTAATTAAAAAAATGAAGGAACCAAGGTTTAAAAGATGTGACTTTCCTACATGGCTGGTAAGGGAGAAAAAGAAGCAGAGAAATGGAAATCAACACAATCCCTATACTTGTTTTCCAAATATTTTTGGCTCCTGCTATCTTGAAATACATGGGATGGTTTTGTTTACAGGGAATAAAATCTAGTTCTTGCTTACGGTGAGAAACCATTGTACATACAGTTTTGTGTCTTATTTTTTTTTTTACTCAAGGCTATACATTATTAGCATTTTAAAGTTCTCAGTATTCCAGATGTCATTTTTAGTGGATATTTCATAATTTACAGTGCAGTTCTCTAGTGTCGGACATTTAGATAGATTCTAGTTGTTATTTTTCTGTAATAGCTGAGAAAGTAATAAACATATTTGTGACATATAGCTTTTTGCTTTTGTTGAATCATTTCTTTAGTATAAGTTTCCAGGAATGAAATGATCGGAAACAGTTTATAATAGTGCTTTCCAAAGAGGCCATTTTGGATTACAATGGCACCCTTAATGAATGAGGTCCTACTTTCGCTCCAACTTGGCCTGAATTACATATTGTTTATATTGTGAAATTTTGCCAACTTGGGCAGGTTTAAAATGATATGTCAAGGTTGCTTTAGCCTGCATTAAAATGTAATAGTATGGACTTTTTCCATATGCTTTTTTACCATTTGTATCTGCCCATGTAAATTATCTATTTATATTCTTTATCTATCTATTAGGTCTTGAAGTGTCCCTAAAAACCTGAATTACTTCAGGGTTTGACATATTTAACTTAAGTACTTTCCTCTGTCTGCTTTTTTTCATAGTTAAAGTTTTAGAAATTGAGTTACAACTTATATATAGCGAAAATCCACCCTTTTTAGGGGTTTGACAAATGCATGCAGTGGTGTCACCGCCACTACAATCAACAATTCCATAACCTTCCACATCCCCTCATGAGCCTTTGTAGTGAACCTCTTTCCCCAACCCCAGACCCTGGTGATCACCGATCTATTTTTCTGACGTATAGTTTTGCCTTTTCCAGAATGTCATATAAATGGAAGCACGCACGACGTAGCCTTTTGAGCCTGACAGCTCCCCCTTAGCATACCACGTTTGCCATTAATCATGTTGTGTGCCTTCTCATTGCTGAGTCATATTCCATTGTATGACCATAGCAGTTTGTTATCTCTCTTTCTGCTTGAACCCTTCTCTTTTTAATTCTGTGACATCTTTCTAAAATTTTGGACTTTTAAATATTTAAGTCTATCAGCCAGTCTTTTCCTTTGTAATCACTTCTGATGAGAAGATTTTACTTAAGCAATTTCTTTTGCAAATAGGAGACCCCTAAGAAGTATAACCCATACATCTATCCATTTTCCTTTCAGAGAGTGGCTGTCATTTGTCAACACCTCATCTTCCACCACGATGGGCCCAGTTCTGGGCGTCTTGGATAAAGAGGCACAATCCTGAGAGCTCTCTTGCTGTGAGCTCTCAATTTTAGTGGAATTTTAATAGTTAGTGGCAGAAATGAAAATGCTGAAAATTAAACACATTCTCCTGGAGGCAAGGGTAACTGCCTGGGAGAGCAGGGATGCAGCAACACTGAGAAAGATGAAGTGAGGTGGCATCTCACCTGGTTAGGATACCTTGGCACACTGAGAGCAAATGTGACTTTAAATTCAAGGGAGTGGTTTGTTTTTATACTAGTTGAATATTCAAGTAATCAAACATTCTCCTTGGCAACTTCTTAAAGCAGCTGAGAGATTATTTCCAATTCCTTATCCAGGTCGTTATTAGGATTGAGCTTGCATAGCTTCCTTGGAGATATGTGAGCACCCTGTAGCATGATCTTGGGGCCTGATTTACACAGGGACTCTTGTGCCCTGCGGGGAGGGGAGCATGAGACAAAGAATCTGGGTTTTTTCCAGATCTCTGGACACGGCCAGAGATGCAGGAGACACTCTCTGTGTTTCCCTTGGCAGATGCCTTGCTGACTAGGAACAGCCTCCTTGAGCCTCAGGATTAATGCTGTTGCCACCACTAGACCATAACCTCCATGAGGGCAAGGGCCATGTCTGTTTCTCTTACTCTCATATCCTCAGAACATAGGATTAAGTGGATGGATGAATGGACAAACTAATGGACTGAAGCTTTTTGGTCCATTTCCTGAAGCCACAAAGGCATGCATCATGTAAATCCATTCAGGAAGCTGACCATGCCCCCTTCCTGGTGCAGTGGGAAATGAGGTAGGAAGGCAGACCTTGAAATGGGGCAAAGGAGCCACCTAAAAGGCTTTTGGCTGTAGCATTCAAGACGCCAAAGATGTGGATGTAAAGTGACCCTGAACCCATGCTGTGGCGGTTCAGCAATGTCCAGATACCCCACGAGGAGTTATGGAGGGTCTGCCTCTGGTTCACTTTGACAGTCAAGGCTAGAAAGGTGGGGCTCAGCCTGATGGGGAATCTCTCCTAGACACGGGTGGAGGGGAGATTCAAAGGAGCAGACATAGGACGGCTTTCTGGCACAAGAAGGTGCCACTACCCTGACAGTAAACACTCAAATCATCTGAGCCTATTTCCTGAGTCCTGACAGCCTCTTTTCACTGCGTTAGTCTTCCTTTCTTCTTTGTAAGGTGCCTTGTAGCCACCAGGAGCTGAGTCTTCAGCCATCTGTGGAATACGGAGATTGTCCTCATGGACCGATATTCTCAGCCTAACCTAAATGACACTAAGCAGTGTGACCTTCTGAGCCCCAACAGGTTGCAGACCTGGTGATGTGGGTCCCTTGGTCCATGGGTCCCTTGAATAAGGGGAGAGGGACATGTCCTTGGGTTGGTAGATGCTCTGGGTGGAGGGTCTACAAGCGCAAACACCTATGTGAATCCACTTCTTAGTTTTTGTCTGTTTTGAATGTTGATACTTTGTGGACAAAACAATAAGTTGTTTAGCTTTTTCTCTGTAACCATTTGGTTCAGAATTAGGTAAGAGTCCAAAACCCAGTATCCAAGCAGAGAAACAGCTAATTACCAACATGGAAAAGTTTGATAGGGACAGATGCTATGCAGGGGACCTGAAAACCAGCCATGAATGACAAAAACACAAACTACATTCACCTCCCCACTGTTGAGTTCCAGCTGGAATCCCACAGAGACCTGGAGCTCCATGTGTCCAAAATCTCCCTCATCCCATTTCTTGGTATCTGCTCTCTCTTTTTTTAATTTTTAATTAATTAATTAATTAATTTATGGCTGTGTTGGGTCTTCATTTCTGTGCGAGGGCTTTCTCTAGTTGTGGCAAGCGGGGGCCACCCTTCATCGCGGTGCGTGGGCCTTTCACTATTGCGGCCTCTCTTGTTGCGGAGCACAGGCTCCAGACGCGCAGGCTCAGTAGCTGTGGCTCACGGGCCCACTTGCTCCGCGGCATGTGGGATCCTCCCAGACCAGGGCTCGAACCCGTGTCCCCTGCATTGGCAGGCAGATTCTCAACCATTGCGCCACCAGGGAAGCCCGGTATCTGCTCTCTTAGTGACTAAGACCACGAATATATCTACGTGTCCATGTGGAAACCCACGTGTCACCTTCAACATCCTTCTTCCCCTCACCCCCCATATCCAGTCACTCACCAATTCCTGATGATTCTGCCTCCTAAATGTCTCTCCAATCTGTCCCTTCTCCTCTTCTCTCCATGGACCCCTAGCATCTCCAGCCAGGGCTGGTAAGTGAAGAGTCCTCCTAACTAGTCTCCCTGCCTTCACTACGGCCCTTCTTCAAATCCAGTCATACCACAGGCCACAGATGGTCTGCATTCTCTTAGGATAAAGGGCCTCATGATCTCACCTTTGTGCGTTATCCCGGTCATATGTCCGGATTTCCCTTCCTTGCAATCCAGGCTCCGGCCATAAGATCCTCTTTCAGTTCCTGCAGTATGGGGGCCACTCTCTGCAGTTCCCCTCCAACCCGGCCCCCATGCCTTTGGCATTCCCATTGCTAGCTAATTCCTACCCATCTCTGAAGTCCAGTTAGACGTCTCTCTTTGAGCCCCCCAACCTGCCAGGGTCGGGGGCCTTCCCCTGCATCCCTATTGTGCCCTCTGTTTTCCCCACAGTGTCAGGTATCAGGCTGTATCATAATTGCCTGTTCATTGCGGTAGCTTCATTGCCTAATACAGAGCCTGGTGCCTAGTAGGTGCTTAAGAAATGTTTGTACAGAAGTTGAATGAACAAAAACGAGAGATTGGCTTGGCACCAAATGAGCATATTAAGACCTGATAGGTTACCAAGATGTATTAATGAGAAATTATAACTTTCTGGGTAATGATGGTGGTTATTTCTAACACCCCCCCCCCACTTTAGCTTCCCCTTCTCCTCCTCCTTTGTTTTTTGGCTTATGTATTTTCTAAAATTTCTACAATCAACATGTATTTATTTTGTAATAATATAAGAAAAAATGACTCATTTGTTTTATCACCACAAAGAATGAATTTTGCATTCTGGGTTTTGAATTTTATGTGCCAAAGACAAGACATTGAACCCTGGGTGCTGCTCCTTGAAGGCCAGCAGCAGCCTTCTATCCTGGCTGTATTTTTCTTGCCTAGCTACATTTCAACATTTCAAGGATTTTCAGCCAATTAAGATGGAGGTACTCGGATGAAATGGCTAAAAAAAAAAAAAGTCTTTAAAATGCTAAAAGCAGGCAAAATAGCAAAAGGCATTTAAAAGGAAGCAAAAACACTGAAGGGACAGAAAGTTACATATCATGGAAAAAAGAATTACTTTTGACAAATGCTTTGCTACAAATATGAAATTAAGGTGGACATGTCCTTGGACGAATAAGCTGAAAATGCTCAAGAGTTAAAGCCGGGAAACCATTCCAGGCGGCGCGTGCGCCATGAAGGGCCACCAGGGTGATCCTGTTGTTTGTTGTACGTGGTCCTTCACCGCGAGGCCCCGCCCATCCCACCTGTGGGTAGGTGGCTCCTACCTACTGGAAATGGTTCTTCCGTAGGTCAGTCACCTGAGTGTGAGGGGGCGTCGTCAGACCGGAAAGTTTTATCCCAGGCAGGGGAGAAAGCGCATTTTGCTTTATCTCAGGGTCTTGTTCTTTGCATCTAGACTTAAAGGAATTGAAATGTCTTGTAAACCGTTTACGCCTCCAGCCAGTTCACGCTCTAACAGACCTTTGTTTTGGTTACCTAATGCTGCGTAATACATTCTCCACAACTTAGTGGTGTCAAACAGGCATTCTTTGAATTGATGGATTCTGTGGGGGAGGAATTCAAACGGCTTTCCAGGGCTGACAGCTGGAGTCCTCTGAAGGCGTCTTGACTCATCTGTCTGGCTGTTGTTGTCGGCTAGTGTCTGGGGGCCTCAGTTCCCCTCCACGTGGTTCTGTCCACGTGGGCTTTCAACCTGGGCTCCTCGGGTTGGCTTCACAGCATGATGGCTGGCTTCCCCAGAGCAGGCGTCCAGAATGGTGGAGGCAGGCAGGAGCTGTATCCTTTGGACCCCATGCCCTCCAGAATCACACAGCCTGCCGCCTCACCCCCTGCGTTAGGGAGAGCAGTCCCAGCCCCTGCCCGGACCTGGGGGAGGGGTGGTGGTGGGAAGGTGGGCCCCACCTCTCAGAGGGGGCGTGTCCAAGACGCACTGAAGGGCGTGTGGGATGGAGATCTTGGTGCGGTCATTTAGGAACCCCCCTGCTTAAAGACCTTCAGTAGGATTCCATTTCGAGCCTGGGTGAAGTCCAAACGCAGTGTCAGAGAGCCTGGTCCCCTGCCCTTGCCCAATGAGAAGCCCCTCTGGCCTTCTTTCTGCTTTTCTAACACATCAAGGGCTTTACACAGCCTCTCCCCCTGCCTGGTTCCATCTTTGCAAGGCAGGCCGTTCCTCCTCAAGTCTCAGATTAAAGGGTACCCCTTCAGAGAGGTCTTCCCTGGCCACCTTACACCAGTTCCGATGTTCTCTATCACCACACCTCTCCATTCCCTTCAATGGCCTATTCCACTTTGGGATTATGTATTGATTTCTTTGTCAAGTGTAAGATCTGTGCCTCTTTTATTAAAAATATATCCCCATTGCCTAGCACAGTTCACCCAACAGAGATGTGTTCAATGAACACATACACCCTGCAAGCTGCCTACCTCAGGGAGGCTGGCTGAGAGCTGGATTCTGGGGCTGGCCTAGGGCCCCAGATGATCACATTTCCAACAGGTCCGCAGTGTTTCATTCCCCTTTGCTCTCCGCCCTCGTATTTGCAAACGCCTTGACTCCTGTGCTCAGGGGCATTAAAGGAGCGCGATGATTCCTCGTCAAGACCAGGAGGGCGTTAAGTGGGGAGCAACGCCCCCTAGCGGCCATCAGGGCGGTGGCTGGGATAGATCCCGAAAGGAAGACTGGTCTCTGGGAACAAGTCAAGATATCCAGCTGCTCCTTCCCACGTGGTCCAGTTACACCTTTGGGGAATTGGGGTTTTATTGGTATTAGTGGAAGTCGCTTTTGATAACAGTTGGCAATAAAGGGAAAGACCTGATTACTCAAATGTGCTTACAAAGGGTTGTTGTGTCATGTGTAATATACTGCAATTATTTAAAAAGTGTCATTTAGGTAGCTGCCACTAGGTGAGCTGACAGAGCAGCTGTGAGTTACCTTTGGCTTGTAACTTCCATTAATAAAAACCACATAATTACGCCCTGACCCCATTGCTAATCCTTTTCCTTTCATGCACTCTGCCCTGGCCCAGTGTCCTCTTGGCTAGTCTTCAAACCCATGTAGAATGCCCCAATCTCAGGGCCTCATCTTCTTCAAGTCTTTGCCCAAAGAGCATTTTCTCCATGAGGCCTTTCCCTGACCATCCTCTTGAAAATTGCAAACTCCCTGCCAAAGCAGGCCCTGGCCGCCGTCCAACAAACTTAGCTCCTTTTAATGTCATGTAATAATAATTATAATAGTTTTAATTATTTTTCACTAATTGTCTGACTTCTCCCACCAGACTTTAAGCTCTAGGAGGGCAGAAATTTTTGTTTGCTTTCTTCACTGCTGTATCCCCAGCTCCTAGTGCAGTGCTTGGGACATAGTATGTGCTCCATAAATACTTGATAAATGAATAGATAAATAACTGTTAATAACCATCCTTTATTCTGGGCATTTATTAAATAGTTTTGATAATCAACAGCAGTAGCCTGTGAGATATTTCTTTTTGTCTCTCTCTCTCTCTTCTGGCTGCGCTGCACAGCTTGTGGGATTGAATCCCTGGCCACGGCTGTGAAAGTGCCAAGTCCTAACCGCTGGACTGCCAGGGACTTCCCTCTTTTTGTCTCTTTTTTGCAGAAGAAGAAACTGAGGCTCAGGGAGGTCAAGTATTTTGCCTGGGGGAACATAGCTACTGCCTGGCTGAATGTGGAATAGAATTCAAGTGTGTCTGACGCTGAGATCAATGTGCTGTTCAGCCCTGCATTCCCTCCTGTTGATGCAGACACCCAAAAGGGACCCAGCCCCACGCCGTGGCTGGGCAAGGATAGGCAGGGTCAAAGAGGAGCAGACACAAAATTCTAGGGCTGGGAACTATGGTCTGGGCAGAAAGCATCAGGGAGATGGGCTGTTCAGCCCAAAGGGGCCCGTGCAAGGTTTGGGCGAGGCACCAATGGATTGTTCTCCGCATTGTCTCACAGAGGCTGTAAATCTCAAGAAATGTCCATGAATTTCAGGATAGTCCTGTCTGTAGCAGCCTGGCCTGCAGGAACTGGGAAGAAATCCCCCTAGATTATATACCTATCAAATTTCCCAAAGAAACTGTTTCTGAAGTAGTGGAATTCAAGGAATTCCATGTCTCATTTGACAATCATGATTATAAATGATTATGGGCTACATGATGATAAATACAGGGAGTCTTTTTAAATACAAGACTTTTTTTTAAACACAAGACATTTTAAATGAAGTGCCTATGACTGCCCACTGCTAGGTCTCAGGAGGGATTCAAAAGAAGGGGCCAAAGGATTACAGTCTAATGCTGTGAGGTCCCCTCTAGTAGCCTGAAAATATGTGGGACTGAGAGATCTAAGTTCTGAATGGGGCTCTTCGCGCACCCTGAGCCTGAGCGACAGAGTGTGATGGTATAGATTGGTGGTTCTCAAAGTGTGGTCCCTGCAGCAGCGTTAGCACCAACTGGAACTTGTTAGAAATGCAAATTATCCCCGCTCTCTTGCCCAGTGCTGAACTGGTCCTGGCAACCCGTGTTTTAACAAGCCCTCCATGTGGTTCTGAAGTTCGAGAGCCACTGGCATATATATTAATGCAAAAGTAGAGCCTCAGTGACCACCCTCTGGTCCCTTCAATAACATTTTCCCCCCATGGCTGTGCTGTAAGAGAGTCAGATCTGAGTTTGAATGCAAGTTTGAATGCAAGGGTGGGTAATTTCTCTGAGCCTCAGTTTCCTTTTCTGTAAAATGGGGATAAAGAATACCTACTTTATAGGTTATTATATAAAATGAAAAATAAATGAGATAATGTGTATGAAGTTCCCGGCACATAGGAGGTATTCAGTACCTTCTTTTGCCTTCTGCTTTCCTCCTTCCTTAGTGGACTCTTTTTTTTTTTGGTTATGAGCAACAGAAGGCAATTGACAAGCTTAAGGTAAAAGAAAACCTTGATGGGTTCAAGAATTCCGTGAAGACTTGTCCATACTTGCTGTCTCCAGTTCCATTCATTCTTGAACGCACCCTCGTCAGGTTTCTGTACCTCAACTCACTGAATCTGCCCTTCTGCAGGTTTGCAGTGACCTCCTTGAGGCTAAACCCTGTACTTTCTGGGCCCTTATCTGATGTGCCCTATCACTAACATTTGACACGGTTGATCCCCTTGTCCTTGACATGTTTCTGGGGCAAGCTCCTCTCCTGAGATCCTCCTCCCATTTCTAGATGCCGGTCTTCTTTGCTGAGTGTGCGTCACTCATTCGCTCTCTAAAGGTTGAAGTTCCCTAGAGCTCAGGCCTTGGACCTCTTTTCTATCCATACTCTCTTCCTAGGTGATCTCATCCAGCTTCACAGTTCTAAGCCCATCCATGTGCTGCTGATAACTTCCCAATTTATATCCCCAGCCTGGACCTCTCCCCTGAACTCCACTCTGGATTATCCACCTGCCTTCACACTGTCTCTACGTAGACATCGAATAGGTTTCTCAAACGTAACAAGTCCCAGCAGAGCCCCGGTATCCCCCATGCACACCAACTCCGGCTTTGACACAATTTTCCCACCTTAATTAATGGCAGTGCCATCATTCCTATAACTCTTTTTTTTTTAAATTAATTGATTAATTTATTTTTTATTGGGGTATAGTTGTTTTGCAATGTGTGTTAGTTTCTACTGTACAGCGAAGTGGGGTTCCCTGTGCTATACAGCAGGTTCTTATTAGTTATCTGTTTTATACATATTAATGTATATATGTCGATCCCAATCTCAATCTCCCAGTGCATCCCACCCCTTGCCATCCCCCGCTTTCCCCCCTTGGTGTCCATATGTTTGTGCTCTACATCTGTGTCTCTATTTCTCTGGCTTCATTCTTTTTTTTTTTTTTTTTTTTTTGCGGTACGCGGGCTTCTCACCACTGTGGCCTCTCCTGCTGCGGAGCACAGGCTCTGGACTCGCAGGCCCAGCAGCCACGGCCCATGGGCCCAGCCGCTCCGCGGCATGTGGGATCCTCCCGGATGGGGGCACGAACCCGTGTCCCACGCATCGGCAGGCGGACTCTCAACCACAGCGCCACCAGGGAAGCCCTCTGGCTTCATTCTTGATGTCTCTCCTTCTCTTGTATCCCACATCCAACTGGCAGCAAGTCCTGTTGGCTTACTTTCTGGATCTATCCAGAGTCCAGTTCTCAGCACTCTGTGTGGGTCACCGTTATCTGTCTGTTGCTTGGATTTTTGCAGTGGCCTCCTAAATGCTTATGCCCTTGTTTCCCCTGCAGGTAATTTCCACTCAGAGAAATCCTGTTCACATGTAAATCAGGCTCTGTAACTCTCATGTCCCAAATCTTCCAGTACACGTGTCTCCCATTGACTCTCTGTATTAGTGTCCTAGAGCTGCTATGATAAAGTGCCACAAACAGGGTAGCTTAAAACAATAGAATTTTATTCTCTCACTGTTCTGGAGGCCAGATGTCCAAAATCAAGGTGTCAGCAGGGCCAAGCTCCCTCCGAAGGCTCTGAGCGAGGAACGGTCCCATGCATCTCTCCTAGCTTCTGGTGGTTCCAGCAATCCTTGGTGTTCCTTGGCTGGTGGCTGCATTATTCTAATCTCTGCCTCCATCCTCACATGGCCTTCCCCTCTGTGTATCTCCCTGTGTGTCTCTTCTCTTCTCATAAGGACCTCAGTCATTGGATTTAGGGCCCACCGTAATCCAGTATGGCCTGTCTTAACTGATTATATTTCCAAATATGGTCACATTCTGGGGTTCTGGGTGGATGTGAATTTTAGGGGGAGGCACTATTCACCCCAATCCTCTCTCTAACCTTATACCCTGCTACTCTGCCCTCCTTTCAGCTTCATCCTCAGTGTCCTCCTTACGCTCCTTGATCATGCCAGGCTTAGTCTCACCTCGGAGCAGAGACTTTTCTCTTCCCTTTGCCTGAACAGCTGACTCACTCAGGTCTTTTCTAAAATGTTATCTTCTCAGTGAGACCTTCCTTGGTCACCTTCTCTAAAATCCTGACACCTTCCATCAGATTTCATATTCCCCCTTTCAGCTTTATATTTTCCTCTTTAGCATTTATCACTTTCTAACATACTATATATATTTTAATTTTTAAATTAATTAATTAATTTATTTTTGGCTGCATTGGGTCTTCATTGCTGCGCGCGTGCTTTCTCTAGTTGCGGTGAGCGGGGGCTGCTCTTTATTGTGGTGCGCAGGCTTCTCATCCTGGTGGCTTCTCTTGTTGCGGAGCACAGGCTCTAGGTGCGTAGGCTTCAGTAGTTGTGGCTCGTGGGCTCTAGGGCGCAGGCGCAGTAGTTGTGGCACACGGGCTTAGTTGCTCCATGGCATGTGGGATCTTTCCCGGACCAGGGATTGAACCCGTGTCCCCTGCATTGGCAGGTGGATTCTTAAGCACTGTGCCACCAGGGAAGTCCCTATTTTAATTATTTTCTTTGTTTGTTATCTATATATGCTACAGTAGAATGTAAGCTCCAAAAAGGCAGGGTTTTTTTGGTCTGTTTTGTGCACTGTTCTATTCCCAGCACCCAAAAACGTGCCTGGTACATAATAGGTGCTCAATAAAACTTTCTTTGAAATGATTTTGAATTAATGAACTGAATTGTCTGGGAGTGGACTAATTTGGCTTTTGAAATTGTTATTTAGATTTAAATACAAACACTGTTCATTTCTATCTTTTGACATTTTCTTTCTGTTGGCTTCATTTTTAGGTAGGTTCTTCTCTTATCTGGGGGCAATGACCACTAACAACTCTAGGTTTATACCTTACCAGCTTGACAGGAATCTTAGTCAGCTATTGCCACAATAATGCTGCATAAAAAGACACCCAAAGACTCAGTGGCTTTTCTACAACATACATCTATTTTTCTGGCTCACAGTTTTCTGCTGGTTGGCTGAGACAGCTCTGCTCCTGGTTGGGGATTGCCTGGGCTCAGGTCTACTCCATATGTCTCCATATTCTCTCTGGATCCACATCTATCCATGAAATATTCTCCTCATGGCCAAGGGTGGGAGCCCAAGAGTGCAAGTGGAAATATGTGGTGCCTCTCAAGGCTTTGGCTTAGAACAAGCACACTGTCGCTTCTGACCACAGCCCTTTGACCAAAACCAGTCACCTGGGGAGGGTGAAGAATCAAACTCCAGCCACTCATACACTACAAAGTCACATGACAGGCGGGAGTGAAGAGCTGAGGACAGTCCTCTAATACCCCATAACAGGCTCAGCGAAAAGAAAGAGACTCTTGTCCCATAATCCCAAGAGAGACCTTGGACTGACTCTCCCTTGGTTGACTCAGTTCATACCCATCCTTGACTTAATCACTGAGTCTTGGGGCAGATATTACAATGACTGGGCAGACCAGTGTCATGGGCTCATTCCGGGAAATGGGCAGTGGGGTGGAGTTGGCAGAGGTCCCCCTCTCCCAAGCCACTGGATTGAGAATCAGAAAGATGTGTCTTTCTGAAGGAAAATTGAGGTTGTCGTTATCATGAGAAGGGCGAATGGGTGCTGGGAAAACAAAACCACAAATACACTAGTCCCTCTAACTCTAGAATAACTTGGGATACCTGGCAAGTGGCAGTCTCAGGAAGCAGAGAGCGGCAGACAGCATGGGACAGGGCATGGCACACGAGCCGTGGCACTAGGTTTGGGAGTCTGAAGGCAGGTCCTTGCCTAGGAGTGTGATAAAAGGGAGATCCACTGGGCCACCTCAAACTGAGGTCTCCTGCATTTGCGTGGGGAAGCGGGCCATCATAGCTTGAGGCATCTTCGAGCCTCACCAACTTATGATTCACACTCACGTTGGCCCAATCAGAGTGAAGCCCAGGACTTGCCCAGGAGTCACTCAGAAGAGAATTTCTCTCTTTTGTGCTGGACTTGCCACTGGGAGGATGTGAGGGCAAAGTCTACCTAAGCTGTAGCCAACATGGCAGAAGGAAAAGATAGAGAGAAGCTGCTGACATTGTTCAAGTCCCAATATCCAGCCCTGCCGCAGTCTTTTCTGTTTCATGTCCATGAATTTCCCTTTTTTACTTAACTGTTCTGAGTCATCTGTAAGTGAAGTGCCCCCCTCCTGAAACCAAGCTTACGCTCAGGACCAGCCCTGCTCCTCGCTTGGCCTCTTTTGATCCCATTTTGCATTGAACATTTGCTCTCCTGTGGCTTCAACACCTGTGTAATTTATCAAAGAGGACTGTAGACAAGACAACAGGTCATCGGTGACAGGTTTTCTGAGTGGAGAAAACTGTCCTCAAAATAGGATACTTTGTGCTCTTCCATTTGAAATGGCTTCATCATCAAGTCACAGAGGGAGGTTTTGTCCCCTACATTTTAAGTATGTAACATTACAACAAAGACCCAAAGAGCATTTTCCCTTTTTGGGGATGAGTAAATATAGAACTAGCCATTGCCAGGAACCAGTGTGCTAGATAAATGTACTCTCATAAGAGAATGATTTTCCTTATAATTGTGCCAAATTAACTAGCATTGTATATAGTGCTTTGTAAAGATTTTCATTCTATCATCTGATCGAATCAACCCATGTTAAAGCCACCCCAAGAGGTGGGTATTTTAGTTCCCATTTTATGGATGTAGAAATTGAAGCTCAACAAAGTTAAAATAGGTTACACAAGTTCTCTAGGTAATGAGGGTCAGAGGTGGAATCGGAACCCAGGTCTCTGTTTCACAGTCCTATGTAGTTCACCCCATACTGTGCTGGTAGAATGAGAAAGTTTGTGGCAGTGTTGGGTGGATTTTAGCTTGGAGTCTATTTTACACTCTTTGCTGCCAAGACAATCTTCCATGACTTCCTTGGGCTATTGGATAAGGGTCATTAAAAAAAAATCAGAGTGTCCTCAATGGAAAGCAGTGTCCAGAGTTAAGAGGTCACCAACCTGATCTTCTTCCCTCATCTTCCACCAAGTTCTATTGGTTTTACTTCTCAAACATCCCTCAGGGGCTTCCCTGGTGGTGCAGTGGTTAAGAATCCGCCTGCCAATGCAGGGTACACGGGTTCAAGCCCTGGTCCAGGAAGATCCCACATGCCGCAGACCAACTAAGCCCGTGTACCACAACTACTGAGCCTGCGCTGTAGAGCCCATGAGCCACAACTACTGAACCTGCATGCCACAACTACTGAAGCCCACGTGCCTAGAGCCCGTGCTCCGCAACAAGAGAAGCCACCACAATGACAAGCCCGCGCACCACAACGAACAGTAGTCCCTGCTCACAGCAACTAGAGAAAGCCCACACGCAGCAATGAAGACCCAACACAGCCAAAAAATAAAAATAAATAAAAAGCCATCCCTCAGATCTGTCCCTTTCACTTCATCTCCAGGCCCCCATTTTGTTTGTCTGGACCACGGCTATTGCCTCCTCATAGGCCTCTTGTTTCTACTCTTAACAGCTCCAACCCGTTCTCCAAAGTGCTTGAGAATGAAGAAAACACAGATCAGGTTATGTCATGTCTCTACTGAAGACCTTTCAATGATTCCATCTCCTCTTGGGATAAAACTCAAACATCTTACAGGGGCTTTTGGGGCCATGCATGGTCTAGGCCTTTAACTCGCTTCTTCCCCTGATCTCTGAGCTCTGGCCACACTGGATGTTTCCCAGCTTCCAAGGAACCTCAGTGGAGCCTAGCCTAAATCAGCCAAACTCAACCTGACTTGTAGACACATGAGAGATAAGAAATTACTGTCATCTTAAGATAATAAATAATGTTTGGGCATGTTGAGGTTAGCGATAGCTAACTGATACCATCTTCTATGAAAATACTACCCCACTGCATATAGCCATTTCTGCCAGTGCCTGGTGGTCAGTGGCCAACTGTGTGTGTGTGACTGTCCTTTTCCCCACGTTTGGTCATACTTATGCTCAGCTTCTCAAACAGCCTTTCTTGAATGAAGCTTCTTTGACTTTTGGCCATTTCCCCTTCTTCCATGCAGGCTCAAACCAGCTGCTAAAACTTGGTAAAGAGACAGTACTCATGTCATTCCCTCTATCAGCCTGCTCTCCCTAGTCCCCAGCCCCCATCATCCTCTTTCATAAAAATAAATAAAATAAATGAAAGCATCTTTGCATGGACAGGCATGCAAACCCAAGCAAACACCTGCCTGTAGGCATCAACAGCCTATTCAGTTTGGCAAACTGCCAGGCTTTATGTGCTGGATTGCGTCTGCAAGAGCAGATGCTAAGATGGGATTAGACAAGCAAAGGATTCACTGCGGGACTTGCCTGTGAAGTTGTGACAAGGGGAGGAAGCAGGAAGAGGTAGGACGAGCCTTCAGATTAGATCCAAGTCTGACACCTTTGAAAGGAGAGTGGGAAGGAGGGAGGATTAGGCAGGAAGAGCCTCAGACCACAGTACAGGTCTAAGAACATTTTGGCCAGGCTGATAAGGGGTCCTCCAGCTAAAGTCACCCTTGAGAGGAGTCCCATGTCCTGTGGAAAAGGGCTGGCACTGTACCGTGCTGTGCTCAATCACTGGGTGGTGTAGCCTGAGAGAAGCGTAGCCTCGTCGTGAACATGGTGCATCCCAATGGGTGGCAGCTGGGTCTGTCAGTCAACTGTGTTCCTACAGCTGGAGATCTGAGCAATGCATTTTCTATGGCTGCCATACTCTTAATCGCAGATTGGCCCTCACCCACTATGCCCTGAATAGAGAAATGTATTTAAATAAATATGTGCTGAGTTGAATGGGTGGTTGGGGAGGGGAAGAAATCAGATCTCTCCAAGGAGAGAGTTTGGCCTTTTTAGAAGACACTCATGTGGAGCAGACATATGGAATACCTTGACTCAGAGACAGGTACCCAAGTATACGTGTCTGTCTTTGTCTAAATCGGGAACAGTAACCAGATGGCTTTGGAGCAGGTGGCAGTTCTTGTGGTTTTTCACCAAAATGGTGTTGATTGTCAAAGGGCACATGGTCGCAAGACTGGAGTATGGGAATCACCTCTGCGCTTTTCCCTTCAAAGCAAAGGAGGAAGGTACCCCAAATCCTTAAGACCTGCCTTTACAGGCAGACTCCAGGCACAGGAGAGAAGGTTCAGGGTCAGAATGGTCACTCATTCAACAATACTGATTTCACACTTGTGCTCAGAACTGTGCCGCATGCTAGGGGAATGCTCCAGGTAGCCTCCACTTGCCCCTTCAGACCTACTCTCCACCTGTCCCCACCTTGCTCTGGCCCAGAAGGCTGACCTACATGGGCAGCATTGGGCTCCATTGCCCTCTGGCCTCTGGTTGGGCTTGGCCAACAGGGGGTCCTGGCAGGAGATTGTGAGAAAGAGGGAGGGTGGGGTCAGGCACTTCCTCCTCTGGCTTCCTGTCTGGTCACAGCTCTCCTTTCTGTGGCTTCCCTAATGTCCCCTCCTTTCCTCCCCTTAAGCCTGGGGTGGTAAGTTCTGTGTTACAGCCCCCACCCCTTTATATAAATAAACCCTCCTCTGCTTATCCAGTTCAGGTGTGCCATCAAGTCTCCCGTGAGGCCTGGGAGTGAAGGGAACAATAAGACAGATTTGGTCTGGCCGGTGTCAACAGACATTGTCCTAAATCAGCTCTGGCTGCCCTAACAAAATACTATAGACTGGGGCACTTAAACAACAGACATTTATTTCTCACATTTCTGGAGGCTGAAAGTCCAAGATCAAGATTCATTTCCTGGCGAGAGCTCTCTTTCTGGTGTGCAGACAGCCACCTTCTCACTGTGTCTTCATGTGGCAGAGTGCGTGCACGAGATAACCAGCTCTGGTCTCTCTTTTGTTATAAGGACGCTAATCTCATCATGGGGATCCCATCCTCATGACCTCATCTAAACACAGTTACCTCCCAAGGGCCCCATCTCCAGATACTATCACACGGGGGGCTAGGGCTTCGACATAGGAATTTTCAGGGCAGGCATCAAACATATAATTCCACAAACATCTAAAACTATAATACAATAAAAGCTACAAGGAAAAGTACTTGGCATCCCTAGTCTGGGGTCAAGTGGGGGTCAGAAAGGGTTCCCCTGAGGAGGTGACATGTTTCATGTGCCCTGTGCTGGGCACGGAAGGTAAGTTTCAGGCAGAGCAATAGCAGACATGAAAGCCTGAGGGGGGAAGGAGCTGGGCGGGTTCCACGAACCAGAGAAGGCTCGAGGGTGGCTGGCAGCCTAGTGATGGCCATGGGATCAATTCATACAAATCCCTCTCTCTTTGTCTCTCTCTGTCTCTCTCTGTCTCTCTCTGTCGCTCGCTCTCTCTCTCTCTCTCTTCTTTCTTCTCTCTCCTCTCTCCTCCACCCCCTTCCTTTTTTTTCCCCCCACATAGGCTTCAAAGAGGTCTCCAGCCCAAGGTCAGCTGCTGAACTTGAGAAGGACATAGGGTCAGGGGCCCCTAGCTGAGCCAAGGCAAAAATCCCCAGGTTCAAAATGCTGAGTACAGCCTGGGCTGTTGCCTTCTGCTCTCTTTTCTCTGCACTGCAGTGTGGGTGGGAGGATTAACTCCTTGTGATCCGAGTGATGAGAGGGACCAAATGACTCAGAAGCAGGGTCATCCTAATGCATAGAGGGCTGGTTATAAAGGGTTCCCCGACCCCAGGACAGGCAAGACAGAATGCACTTGGCAGGACACTGTGAGATCTTATTTACTGGATCCATTATCTGAATTAGGAACAATTTGAAATTATGATCACGTGATAAAAATCAAAGATAAGAGTGTTTGCAATCATCCTCACCCCTGCTTGTGTTGTGGGCATTGTGGAGGCCTCTCCTACCTTTCCTCATGTTTCAGATTATTTAATTAAATTTAACTAGTTCTCTGGAGCCCAGAAAAGGAAGAAGGGAGCCAGCATTTACTATGTGCTACGCACTGCATTAAGCCTGCATTATCCTGGAAGCCTCGCACAGCAGTTCAGTTTCTCATTTAATTTTCCAAGCAGCTCTACACAGACGGTGTTACTATCCACATTTGATGGGTAGGAGTATGCTGAAGTTTTGAAAGATTGAACAACCTAATTGTAGTCCCTTAGTTAGAGTTATACATCTGTCTGTCCATCTGCCCATCCATCCACCTATTCATCTAGCCATCTGTTCATCCATCTATCCATCATCCACCCATCTAACCATCATCCATCCACCCATCCATTCATCCATCCATCCATCCAACCATCTACCCATCCATCCACCCACCCATCCATCCACCCACCCATCCATCCATCCATCCATCCACCCACCCATCCATCCATCCATCCATCCATCCACCCATCCATCCACCCATCCATCTACCCATCCATCCACCTGTCCATCCATCCATCCATCCATCCATCCATCCATCCATCCAACCGTCCATCCATCCATCCAACCATCCATCCACCGCTTGGTCAACAATACTTACTGATCATGTTTCATGTGCTGCTGGGTACTGGGGTATCACTGGGGAAGGAGACACTTGGTCTTCTGCCCTCATGGACCTCTCAGTCTAGTGGGGTGGGTGCTCAGACCTCCTGGGCCCCTTGGGTGGGATGTCTCAAAGGGCTTCTTATCTGTAGCTTCATCCCAAGGTCCCCTACACACTCTGGGTCTGGACTGGGGTGTCTGGAAAAACTTAGGGCTTTTCAGTGGCACATGAGCTACTCTTAGCCCTCAAAGGGAATGTATTTTGGGTGGGCAACTGACTTGAGGGTTGTCCCAGAATATGGGCCTTTTAGTGCTAAAGCCAGAGTCCTGGGCCAACTTGGATGGTTGGCTGCCATAATTCAGTGGTTCTCAACAGTGGGGTGATTTTGCTATCCTCCCACTCAGGAACACTTGGCAACGTCTGGTGACATGTTTCGTGGACACAGCTAGGGTCGAGGAGCTGCTGCTGTCTTTCTAGTGGGTAGAGACCAAGAATGCTGCTGAACATCTTACAGTGCCCCAGGGCAGCTTCCTTCACAAAGAATCATCCAGTCTAAACTGTCAGTGGTGCCCGGGGCGCAAGAGAGGTGCTAGAAGTGCCGCAGTTACTGATGTCAGAAGCGCCATCCAGCCATTGGTGGGTGGAGTTACTGATGTCAGAAGCGCCATCCAGCCAGTGGTGGGTGGAGTTACTGATGCCAGAAGCGCCATCCAGCCATTGGTGGGTGGAGTTACTGATGCCAGGAGCAGCATTCAGCCAGTGGTGGGTGGAGTTGGAGGGCAACTATCCCAGCTTCTTTGCCTGTTAGGTGGGGAAACTCCAATGCATGTTCTACATTGTCTCCCAGACTTTCCCAGTGGAAATGAGCTCCCGCGTTGCCCATGGTGGTTGCCTGCTTAGTAACACAGCCCTTCAGTGGCTGCCTTCCATTCCCTGACTCATCCGCCCCTCGCCTACTGACACTACCCCGAAACTACTTGCACTCAAGTTAACTCAAGGTTTGCTTCTGGTGGCACCCAATTATCTTTAGAAAAATCAAACATGGCCAGTTTCATTTAAAGATAACAGTGGGTTTACACTTGGAAACTCCATTCCCCTTCTCCCCATTTCTGGCCCCTGAGCTCAGTTCCGGGGTCCTGCTGCACAGCCAACTGCAGATGCCTGAGGGCGGGTGGCCACGTAATGCTGAGCAGCAGTTCGTGCAGAAGCTGCCAGTGGGTGGCCCTCTTTGGGTGCCGTCATGTGCACACAGATTTGCCTAAAGGGACGTGAGCGGTGGGGTGATGTTGAAGCAAGACGTGGAAGGGGAGTTAGAAGCAGTCAGGCCAGCTGGGCTTCCTTTGACCTTTCCTCATTGGCACAAGCCATTTGTTTCTGTTGGCCTTGTGATTATACAATGAGGCTTTTCCTACCCTTAGTTGAGCATAGGTTAGCTGGGTAAGGATAGCAGGGCGGGTGATATTCCAGGCTTTAGAGTCAGACAGAGTTGGACCTGAAACCTGGAGTTGGCATTTATTAGTTCTTTGCCCTTGGATGACTTACTCAGTCCCTTGCCTCATGTGATTGTCATGACAATTAAATGATAAAATGCACATAGAACGGTATGCTTTGTGCCTGGCATGCTGTATAGTTTACACGTAACAGTTACAATACTGGTGTGTGTGTGTCCATGCATACAATATATATGTATGATATATATATCCATGAATATAGATTCATGAATGCAGGATAAAGGCCTATTTTCTTCAAAAAATGGTTTTCAATATTTACATTTTCAAGTCTATACAAAAGTAGAAAAAATAATATAATGAACCCCCAAATATCCATCACCCAGCTTCAGCCATTATTAATATCTTTTTTTTTTTTTGGCTGCACTGTGCGGCATGCAGGATCTTAGTTCTCTGGGGATCAAATCCGTGCCTCCTGCATTGGGAGCGCGGAGACTTATCCACTGGACTGCCAGGGAATTCCCTCAATATCTTGTTTTATCTATCCATCCCCTGATATATAGATATAGATATAGATATTGATATAGATATTTTTTTGAGTGTTTCAAAGCAGATTTCAGACAACAAGTCATTTCAGCTGTCATCTTCCATTTGCACTGTAATGAGTTTAGCCTCACTCTTCACCCAGGGCTGAAGACCCTCTGGGGAGTGCCACCAGGACTAGCATCTGCCCTGGGCAGTGGGCTCCCCGTGGTGCCTTTCCACAGTCCTGGGGACCAATGTCCTCGCCCCCCACACGTGTGCTCTTTCCTCCCAGGCCTTTGTAGTGATCGTTTCGAGGTCGTATGTCATTTCTACCCAGGTACTTGCCGCCTGCTTCTCCAGACTTAGCCGACATAATTCATGCTGAGCGTCTGTCTCGACTCTGGAAAGGCACTGCTGCCTCTACATTTCACAATAAATATCTTTTTAAACGACCTGGTGTTCAGGCCCGTTTCTCATTTCCAAGGAGGCTTTTGACTGATGACCTAAAGAATTGCTTCCCTGAGACTGACAGGGGAATGCAGTATCTCAGGCTCCCTCTTCCCTCCCTCCAGGAGGCTGGATGGGAGCTGTGACTTTAGGTGCCACAGGCTGCTCCCGACAGAGGCATTTACCCCGGTTACTGCCCACTTTCCTCTGCCCCTGTGGGGCTGCTGGCTGCCACCCTGGAGGTCAGGGCCATCTTGAGGTTGCTCCAGTGGGGTGCATTTTGGCAGGAAATCCATGTGAAAGGTCTTCAAGGGCAAGGTGAATTAGGGCTCCCTGTCTGCAGGCAGGGAGTTTTATAGAGACCTTGAAGTCCACCGAATGCAAAACTCCACAACTAGGGAGTTGCGGCTAGAATTCTCTTGACATGGGGGCCGCAGGCTGCAAAGGCTGGCCGTTTTAAGATCTCCATGTGCACAAGAGGCCCTAGGCACTCTCACTTTGTGAAGCACCTTCTTGCATCCCATCAATCACAATCAAATGTTCCCACATCCCATATGAAATGCAATTCATGTATAAATGTCAGGTTGAAGATGACTAGAGGCCTGGAACAGATTCTTTCTTAGAGCCTTCAATGAGAGCATGGCCCTGTTTGGAGTTTTGTGGTATAAAAACCAAGATTTCAGTTCCAGGTAACTCACTACCATGGCCAAAGAAACCTGCCCTTCTGCTTTCTAGATGACCAGGGAAGATTGTTTTAGTCTTTAGTTGTGAATGGAATCCATTTTGCAGTGACTGAGTTAATTCTGCTTTAATCATTGATGATGCTTCAAAGCCCCTAACCAACTGCAGCTCAGAAGTCAGTCAATAAAAAATAAAACTGTCATAAATGAGAAGGGCCTGGGGAGCATAGTTGGCTGGAGCCTCCTGAGTGCCTCTGGCTACTTCTCTCAGATTCATCACCAAGTCATCCTGCTGTTGACAGTTTGTTTCTGACTGTGGCCCCTTGTTACGGGCTGACCGTGTTCCCCCTACCCCCAAATTTATATGTTGAAGTCCTAACCCCCAGCACTTCAGAATGTGACTGTATTTGGAGATAGGTCTTTAAAGAGGTAATTAAGTTAAGATGAGGCCATTAGGGTGGATCCTAATCCAATATGACTAGTGTCCTTATAAGACAAGGAGATTAGGACTCAAACACATACAGAGGGAAGACCATGTGAAGACTAGGAGAGAAGATGGCCATCTACAAGCTAAGGAGAGAGACTGCAAAAGAAGCCAACCCTGCTTACACCTTGATTTTGGACTTCCAGCCTCCAGAGCTGTGAGAAGATAAATTTCTGTTGTTTAAGCCACTCAGTCTGGTACTTCGTTATGGCTGCCCTAGTTCTGATAATGGACTTGTGCCTCAATCTCTTTCTCTAGGACATACCTCCTTCCCCCAATGCCCGCCCCAATCTGATCTTTCCAATCCCTCTCCGAGGGGCTGGTTCTGTTGATCGTGGCTTGATTCTCTGTATACACTTTTATGAAGCCAGTTCTCAAGACTCATGAGCATCACAGCCCCTGGATTGTTTGCTGAGATGCTGTCATGAGTTTTGCTTGCCCATCATACTTCTTTTGGGAAACCTCCTTTTTCCCATCCCATGTGTTTCTAGTAGGGCGTAGTCATAGCATCTGCCTTCCTTCCACTGAACTACCCATCTGGACCATTATTCTTGATCAAGAAACATTTCAGAGGGAGAATCTAATGGTTTTATCTTTTTTTTTTTTTTTTTTTTGGTTGCGCTGGGTCTTAGTTGAGGCTCGCTGGCTCCTTAGTTGTGGCATGCAAACTCTTAGTTGCGGCATGCATGTGGGATCTAGTTCCCTGACCAGGGATTGAACCCGGGCCCCCTGCATTGGGAGCACGGAGTCTCAACCACTGTGCCACCAGGGAAGTCCTGAGAATCTAATGGTTTTGGTGGCCAACTGGATATGGGGAGAGACAGTAGAAAATATCAGTACTCTGCCTTGGGCATTTGGATGGATGCTTGTGACACTGGGAACATGGACAGAAAAGAAAATTTGGGAGAAAGTGATGAACTTAGGCTTTCAACAGCTAAGAAGTGAGCTGATAAAAGTGATGTTTTAGGAAGTCTCATTTAGGATTGATGAGAGTCTGGAGGTTGGGAGACCAGGGAAGAGATAATACTTGATCCTGATGTGAGAAGAGAAATGATGTTATTAACCAACCACTTCTGCCTAAAGGATCATGGCAAATGCTGGGTTCAGTTGAACATGGTTTTTCAAAAGTGGACCCGGAGGCTGTTTGCTGCTGTCACCAAGCAAGTCACACCTTCCCTAACTTACTACCTGGAGTCAGCTCAACCCTGGCTCTGGTTTTGATTGGAATTTCACAAAATGACAGAGGGGCAACCATTTCCATTAAATCGACTTCTGTGGGCTTTGCTTGGACCAGAGGGCATGACTCTTTGGGGACATTTGGAGGCTGATGGACAAACCAAAGAATTCCTACAAAACCCTGAACGTTCCATTGCAGTTAAGTTCTTCATGGACATATATAGGTGAGAGATCAAGTGAAAAGGGGAAGGAGAATATGGGGTTAGACTAATCCACAGTCCCAGCATGGAAAGAGGCAACAAGGAGGAGGGTTGTGGATGAGCTGTGTTTTGGGGGATCCACGGGATGCATGATTTTTTTTTCAAAACTTTAGACTGTCTTGAACATTCCAGTTACAACTTCTCTACGGGCAACTTAAGTTTCAATGGGAGTTTGCTAGATTTCAGTGATAATGAATACAGGTGGCTACAAAGTTAAAGTTTAATTTAGTTCAAATAAAATATTTACTAAAAAAAAAAAAAAAAGTGGACCCGGAGATGTGTTGGGGAGTGGAAACTGGAAAGAGTCCATCATTTTGCAAGGTAGAAGGAAGGGCATTTGAAGTTCCCAAGGGTAATCAAGAAGTGAGGAGGTGAGAGAGAAAGATGGAAAGAGGAAGGAGGAAGGAGAACCAGAGACCTGTCTCAGCCTGGTGCTCCCTTGTGGAGTCAAGTGACTGCTGAAGGCAAAGGAATCTAAAGCACAAGATATCCAGTGTTTGATTTTAAGTTCTTTGCTTTGCTCCACCCACCTAAACTTTCCATTTCCCCTAAGCACACAGACTTCTTTGGTTTTGCTTTTAAAAGGAAATCGAGGAAGGGTCTGAGTGTGGATATTTTCAGGAAAGCAAGAGCATCTATGATGTGATAGGATGCACGCCCTGGGTGGCCTCAGTTGGCAGCTGGGTTTCACTTATACTGTTTGTTATCTGCCTCAGGTCTGAACTCACCAGCTGGGTCTGAAACCTCCCTTTAGATTCCTGGGTCCCACCACACACCAGAGGTGTCTGGCAAGCATTTGTTGACTGACTGATTGCCTCCAAAAGGTTCTCCCATAAGAAGTCTCCCAGTGACCCACCTCCCAGTTCTGTCCAGTAGGCTGGCCTAGAGAATGCTGCTCCAAAGATAGTGCAGAGGTTGCCCACTGCCACTTTGAGATCACAGTAAGGGAACTGGCTGCACTTAAAGAGGCAAGGTTCACTCAGCAGCTTCAAAAACATTTTTTTTTTCAGCCAAGTTTCTGTTCTGCTAGCAGTTCTTGCTTGTGACCTAGAAGCGGCCAGTGCCCCAGGGAACGATGCTGTCTAAACTTCCTCCTATTTCCTGGCCTCCCCTCCCCCCACCTCCACTGGGCACTTGGGCTTCCCAGCAGCCTTTGCAGGCCTTTCCCGCACCCCTCCTCCAGCCACGTCCCTGCTCGGAACCCTCACCCTATCAGATGCAGGCCCGCAGCTGGACTGCAGCCAAGGGCAGCCATGAATGTTGGCACCGGGCTTAAATCCACACTGGCGTCCCTCCTGCCTGCAGCGGGTCCAGTCTGGTCTTCCTGTGCTAACTTCTCTCTCTGCTCTGGCCAAGGCGCGTGTGCAGAGTTTCTTGGTCCAAATCATACACTCACAGCTGGGATTTGTGTTACTACATGCATTCTGAGCTTTGTGGATATGTACTCCAGAAATGTCTGTAAGTTAATTTTTCTTTTGCACGTTGGTTTGTTTGATCCATTAATGAATGCACCCCTCCACTTTATGACATTCTAGAGTCCTCTTTTCCTTGTCTTTGAATGGAAATGATTACTTGTTTGGTTGCCCGGATCTGGCTGGGAGCTGGGCCAAGAATCCCCTCTTACACACACCACTCAGTGCCCACACGCATCCACAGTCCTCTCAAAAACACTGACTCATCCCCTCTATCAGCATCATTCATTCACTTACAAGAATATTGAAGCCTACTGGGTGCCAGGGGCTGTGCTAGGCGTTAAGGGCACAGTGCCAAAACAAAACAATGGCCCTGCCATCCTGGAGCTTGGAGTCTAGTGGAGGATATAAATAAGCAAACAATTTAATCTACTGATGTAAGAGGAAAAGATGGGAACACCTAAGCCAGACTTGGAAATTCAGGGACAGTTTTAGGAAGAAATGCCATATGCATGGTTGATGTTGACATTAATGGTGGCCTTAAGGCATGCTGTGTATGTATCATATAAGCAAATTCCATAATAGCACCAGACATAAGGAAACAGGGAAAAACATCGACTCAGTGGTTTTTCCATTTCTTGGTTCAAAATGTTTTCATTGGCAGCCTCTAAAAGTGGAATTGTAGTTTATTGCTTGTCACCTTTTCACCTGTAGAATCTGTACTTTGTAGAGTCAAGACTTGTTCATCATTCTAATAGATAAACTTATTACCCTATGGTAAAGCTCCAACTGGACTGATCCCCCCCCGCCCCCCGTCTGCCCCTGCTCAAGGTCAGCCTCATCTCTAAGCCCCGCTTTCTGGATATTGACCATAAACTTCTCATAGAATGAGTGCCTTAAAAATATGTGCTGATGGGTGGGATAGGGAGGGTGGGAGGGAGATGCAAGAGGGAAGGGATATAGGGATACATGTATACGTGTAGCTGATTCACTTTGTTACACAGCAGAAACTAACACAACAGTGTAAAGCAATTATACTCCAGTAAAGATGTGAAAAAAATATGTGCTGATATATACACTATTGATACTATGTATAAAATAGATAACTAATGAGAACCTATTGCATAGCACAGGGAACTCTACTCAATGCTCTGTGGTGACCTAAATGGGAAGGAAATTCAAAAAAGAGGGGATATATGTATACATATAACTGATTCAGTTTGCTGTATGGTAGAAACTAACACAACATTGTAAAGCAACTATACTCCAATAAACATTTTAAAAAACATATATGCTGAAGGTGGGCAGACAGGGAAACAGCGCCTATTACTTTATATATATATGTAACCAAATCCACCAGTAACTTTGGAAAATTTAAATTTGGAGTTAATTCAGGTAAGTCATAGTACGTGATATTTGTTGAGTGCTTACTACGTGTTAGGTGCTAAGAGCTTGATATGTGTGCCCTCATTTCATCCTCATAACCACCCAGGGAAGTAGGAACTATTAGCTCCCCAGGGTAGAGATGAGGAAAACGCACAGCCGGGTTGAGTAATTTGCCTCATGTCTCACGGTCAGTGGCCAGGCAGGGTGAGAACTCAGGGCTCCTTGCTGTGGAGCCTGGGCTCCTGACCACACTGACTCTCAAAAGTACTACTTGCTTGGGCTTCCCTGGTGGCGCAGTGGTTGAGAGTCCGCCTGCTGATGCAGGGGACACGGGTTCGTGCCCCGGTCCGGGAAGATCCCACATGCCGCGGAACGGCTGGGCCCGTGAGCCATGGCCGCTGAGCCTGCGCATGTGGAACCTGTGCTCCGCAATGGGAGAGGCCGCAGCAGTGAGAGGCCCGCGTACCAGAAAAAAAAAAGTACTACTTGCTCGTTGGTTTTTCATGCACAGAACAGAACTCTCTTTAAGAGTTTTGATGCTTCAGGTGGAGAGGACGTTTGGTCTCAGGAATCTGATTGTGGAGTGTGTGGAAAAGAGATCGTGGAGAGAGAGTGTGTGTGAACCATGGCTACCTTGGCCCTTGGGCGAGGCTGTGGATCCCACTCTTACAGGTTTGACCCTCGCCCAGGGCCACCAGGAGTGGGTGGGTGGGTAGGTGGGAGCTGAAATCCAGCACAGCTTCCCATGTCAAGCCCTAAGGGGGCGCCCTTTTCCAGTTCTGCAAAGGTGCCTGTTGCCTTGCACATCAGCGCTGGGCCGTTGCCCACCTCTTCCTCCCAGACACGCTGCTCTGTCTTGCCTGATCTCAGGTGCAGACCCAGCTCTTCAGAGCCCATTTTTGGCCTCTGGGCCTGCCCCATGTAGATTTGAGACTTTGTAGGGCCAACATCGTTCTCCTTGCTCTGCCCCAGACTCACACTCAGCCGCCAGGATCTCACACGTGGAGATGGATTCGGCTTTCTGACTTTCGTGGGAGGGGAATTCCAACAAGAGCAGAGCATTAGGGAAAAAGACAGAAAGAGAAGAGGAAGAAATAGCATGGGTGATGTATTGCTCATTTGAGGGGACAAACTGAAGCCTTAGGAGAAAGGGGCCCACATCTCCAGCCAGGTATAATCCCTACCTTCTCAGCCCTTCCCAGCTAACAGGGGAGATAAGTTGGACTAATGGGATCAGCAGACATTTACAAATAGATACAAAGCATCGAGTTTCAATTTCCTGCAGGCTACTTGTAAGAAATATTAAAGGACAGATATGAAATCAACTAAGTATATCCTTGGAAAGCTAACTTCTCTGGCCAGAATAAGAAATAAAATATCTGTCTCTTATTTTTTTTATTTTTTTTTTTTGCGGTACGCAGGCCTCTCACCGTTGTGACCTCTCCCGTTGCGGAGAACAGGCTCCGAACGCGCAGGCTCAGCAGCCATGGCCCACGGGCCCAGCCGCTCCGCTGCATGCGGGATCCTCCCGGACCGGGGCACGAACCCGTGTCCCCTGCATCGGCAGGCAGACTCTCAACCACTGCGCCACCAGGGAAGCCCTCTGTCTCTTATTAAAAGATACATATGCTTCCACAATACAGGGGATCCGTGTCTGGGTGTGTGCATATGTCATTAGTTGTGCCTGCCTAAGTGTGCCCATACTGGTGTGTGACTGTGTGTTTGCATGTGTGCACGTGGAGCTGTCTGCCTGCAGCATCGATAAAGCACAACTGTTATGTTGCAGTTGCTTTGGAAACAGCATTCTTGCCCTGGCACAGCTGGGGACAAGGGGGTGTGGCAGGCTGTGACATGGCCGTGTGGCTTTGATTCCCTCAGGGATGTGGAGGATCTCGGGCACTTGGTGCCTCTCTTTAGTCTGAATACACATGGGCCACATGGGATAACAAGGTGTAGGGAGGTCTCACTTAAGGGAAGTTAAGAAATGCTCATTTGGAGGCAAATCTGGGAAAGAAAGCCAGCGGGCTGTGTAGACATGCTCCTGGATCCTCGTTTTCTGCTCCCTGGAGAATGGCACCAGTTCCTCCCTTCAGTGAGGTCTCTTCCAGAGGAAGCAGTTATGGGGCGAGGTGTTGCCCCTTTCCGGCCACTGGGGGACACGACTTAAGGCATCCTAGGGAGCACCCTATATTTGTTTTACATAATGGAATGCTAGCAGCCACATTGTACTTTGGGGAAGAGAGGATTTGGGGGAATCCTGCTGGGCAAATGAAATGATTCAGTGAGAAAAAACCCGGTTAGAGTAATGGTCTGTGGAAAAGCTTATAAGTACAAATATAGATTTATGTAGCATGTGTGCTGGTGTTTTTTGTTTGTTTGTTTGTGGGGTTTTTTTGGCCACACTGCGTGGCTTGTGGGATCTTAGTTTCCCGACCAGGGATTGAACCCGTGCAGTGCTGGTGTACTTTTGAATGAGGTGCTTATTCTCAGACCTTAATAAATAATATCATTAAATCATTTAAGAAACCTAGGAGCTAGACAGTGCAAATCCAGGGATGAAAGATCCAGTCTATGTTCTGACGGAGTTCACAGTGTGGAGAAAGTGTTTAATTCAAGAGATAATTGCAACAAAGTGTGATTTGTGTGAAGAAAGAAGTACCAGGTGTGGCAGAGCAGGGAGGAGGGAGGCGAACCAGAAGGGGTGGGGGATGGCAAGCTCTCCATCCTCCCACCAAGCCCGTTCCTTATTCATACCAGCCTGGGAACTTGTCGTTCCTGACCAATGAGTCAGGAGAGGAGAATGGTAATGAGTAAAGGAATGTCAATGTCAATGTTACTTGGGTGGGGGGTGGGGGTGTGTGTGTGTGGGGAAAGCCCACAGCAGCAGGCTCTGCTGGATGGTAATCTGACAGATGAAAGCACTGACTGCAAGTTGGTGCTGCTGTTAGTGAATACGCATGTGACTTTGCAGGTGACCGTCGAGTGGGTGTGAGAACACGGGTCCTAATGATCAGGACACGCAGAACTGTTGTTTGTTTGGTTTGCAGGATGGCAGGTGCTGTGCAAAGAACTCTGCAGCCCCTCATCTCATTTAGTCCCCACTCATCCTCGTCCCCAGTGGACTGCCCTGGTGGTCCAGTGGTAAGACTCTGCGCTTCCACGGCAGGGGGCGCGGTTTGATCCCTGGTGGGGGAATTAAGATCCCGCGTGCTGCACAGGGAAGGAAGGGAGGAGGGAAGGAAGGGAGGAGGGAAGGAAGGAAGGAAGGAAATGGCACTTTAGTGAGGTTAATAGGCAGTGAAGCTTCAGGTCTTTATGCCTTTGCTTCCCCCAGCTTGGTGAGCAGTTTCTCATCCCTCCAGGGTCCAAGTGATGGAGGAAGGAGGGAGAAGGGGCCATGAAAGATCTTACTTGGCAGGTCTTGTTTTGAACTTGTGGCCACATCAAAAGGTTGAATGAAGGGAATATTTTAGCTCAAAAAAAGAGAGGTAGACTTGTTTAGCTTTGGAGGAAAGGGATCACTGGGAAATAATAATGATGGTTAAAACTATCTGAGTCCCTTTTTCTGTACTGTGCAAACACTTACATAACCAGAGGTGACTACAATTACTTTTTCCCATTTTACTGTTAGGGAAACCGAGGCTCTGAGAAAAAAGTAATTTGTCAAGGTCAGAGAGCTTGTTAAGTGGAAGACGAGGGGTTTGGGCCCAGAGGCTTTGACTTCAGAACCTGGTCTCTTAATGACTTTGCTATCTGAAGTTGGAAATCGATCAGGAGAGGAAATTACTATTCCTTAAAACTTGACAATTTGCCTTCTTTCTTGGAAATATTACCAGACTGGATAGAATTTCCTCTTAATAGCTGGTATTGAAGCAAATCTAATGAAAATGTGTAACCTGAAAAAAACACACCACTCTCTGAAATGGGACTAATTTATGATCATAAAGGGATCTCTTGTGTTTGAAAATAAACAACAACTTGATTTGATGGTATGTAAAGAATTAGGAAAACAGGGCTTCCCTGGTGGCGCAGTGGTTGAGAGTCCGCCTGCCGATGCAGGGGACACGGGTTCGTGCCCCGGTCCGGGAGGATCCCACATGCCACGGAGTGGCTGGGCCCGTGAGCCATGGCCGCTGGGCCTGCGTGTCCGGAGACTGTGCTCCGCAACGAGAGAGGCCACAACAGTGAGAGGCCCGCATACCGCAAAAAAACAAAAAACCAAACAAACAAACAAAAAAAGAATTAGGAAAACAAAACAAATCTCAAGGGAATGAATTTGTATACCTAGAAACTATCTCAAGAGAATTATTTCTTGCATTGTATACTTGGGAGCATATTTCATACAGTCGAACTTGCACCCGGAAATAACTTGTGGTAGGAAATAAGATATCCTCCTCCCAACTCATGACCTGTAGGGAGAGAAGAAGAATATATCACTGATAACGGTTTTAGCACAGGAAGCTGTGATTTCAGTTTGTCCCTTTCTGAATGCTTTAGGTTAGCTGGTGCTCACAGAAGCATTGAAACACATTTTACATGTTACAATTCCCCAAAACATTTTTAGTTCAAGAGACTGAAATATTTTGGGTGGAAGTGGGCATTTTGGAAGGGGGTACCTTGCATACGCCAGTCCTCACCCCTTTATCCAAGCCATTCCTTCTGCATATCTTCATTGTCCCTACTTGTTGCCATCATGAAAGGCCCACACAGATTGTCATCTGTTCATGGAAGCCTTCCTAATTGCCAAATGGGCTGTCTGCCTCCATTGAACCCTAGAGAGTTTTGCAACATTTTACCTTGTATGAGAGTTGCCTTTGTGTCTCTGTTCTAATTATAGAGTTCTCTGTTAGTAGGTAAGAGTCCAGCTTTAGAGCAGGGGTTGCAAACTATGGCCTGTAGGTCAAATCCAGCCCACAGCCTGCTTTTGTACGGCCCTTGGGATAAGAATGGTTTTTATATTTTTAATTGTCAAAAGAAGAATACCATTTCGTGACACGTGAAAATGATATAAAATTCAGATTTCATTGTCTGTAATTAAAGTTTTATTGGAGCAGAGTCACACTCATTTGCTTATGTATTGTCTATGGCTGCTTCTGAGCTGTGACAGCAGAATTGAGTAGCTGCAACAGAGACCACCTGGCCTGAAGCCTGCAATATTTTCTATCTGATCCTTTACAGAAAATATTTATTGACTTCTGCTCTAGGCCAGGTGTTCTCAAATTTTAGTGTGTACCAGAATAACAGCGGGGGCCTCCTTAACACACAGATTGTGGGCCCCACCCCTGTAATTTCTGATTCAGAAGGTCTGAGGTGGGTCCTGAGAAGTTGCATTTCTAGCAAGTTCCAGGTGCCTCTGCTGCTGCTGGTTGGGATCCACACTTTGCGAATCCCTGTTCTAGACGTAAAGAATGGTCTTTGAAATCACAAATACATCTTTTTTTAAAAAAATAAATTTATTTATTTATTTACTTTTGGGTGTGTTGGGTCTTCGTTTCTGTGTGAGGGCTTTCTCTAGTTGCAGCGAGCGGGGGCCACTCTTCATCGCGGTGTGCGGGCCTCTCTTGTTGTGGAGCATGGACTCCAGATGTGCAGGCTCAGTAGTTGTGGCTCACGGGCCTAGTTGCTCCACAGCATGTGGGATCTTCCCAAACCAGGGCTCGAACCCGTGTCTCCTGCATTGGCAGGCAGATTCTCAACCACTGCGCCATCAAGGAAGCCCCACAGATACATCTTTAACTAATTTGTTATTTATCGAGCAATTAACCTCTCTCTGAATCTCAGTTTCTTCATCTGTAAAATGGGACTCATGATAACCAAGTCAGATTGTCTGAAGATTCAGTACATGAAGTCTGTGAAGGTTCCTGGAACATGTGGTAGGGATTCAATGAATGGGCATTTCTTTTTTTTTTTTTTTAAATAAATTTATTTATTTATTTACTTATTTTTGGCTGTGTTGGGTCTTCGTTGCTGTGCGCGGGCTCTCTCTAATTGTGGTGAGCAGGGGCTACTCTTTGTTGTGGTTCATGGGCTTCTCATTGCGGTGGCTTCTCTTTGTTGTGGAGCATGGGCTGTAGGTGCGCGGGCCTCAGCAGTTGCGGCAGACGGGCTCAGTAGTTGTGGCTTGCGGGCTCTAGAGCGCAGGCTCAGTAGTTGTGGCGCACGGGCTTAGTTGCTTTGCTGCATGTGGAATCTTCCCAGACCAGGTCTCAAACCTGTATCCCCTGCATTGGCAGGCGGATTCTTAACCACTGCGCCACCAGGGAAGTCCTGGGCATTTCTTTCTTTCTCTCCTGCCCTCCCTCTTTCCTTCTATTCTCTCTCCCCACCCCTTCTCTCTGAGAAGGAACTGTACCTACTTATTTTCTCACTGCCTCTGAATCACCTGCCTTCATGAGGCTTCTTGGGAATTTTCTAGTCATGTACAATTCATGATGTGTCTCCCTCCAGTGTGGTGTTTGTTGTCACCCAAGCAAGGCAGTCTGGGGAAACCATCCTTACCTAATTTACTTGAGCACACACTGTGTTCATGTTTCTATACTAAGGAAGAAAATTTAGATCAAGGACTAAATTGATGGTGGGATGAATCGAGAGATTGGGATTGACATATATACACTAATAGATAAATAAAATAGATAACAAATAAGAACCTGCTGTATAAAGATAAATAAATAAAAGTGAAAAAATAAGTAAAAGTGAAAAAATAAATTAATTAAAAAATTAAAGGTTGCCCTTTAGTTAATTGTAATCAGGTGGTTTTGTCTTCTTTCCCAGGAAGAATGATAAAGGGCAAGTGCTTTAGAAACAAAACCATACCAAAATCTTTAAGGAACCAGGTATGAATACACTTAAAAGAAATACAGCATTTTTCTTGGGCCTGGTTTTAAAACCATGATTAAATTAAGCACACAAAAATAGTAAGTTTTTCCTGGGAATATTTTTCCCTTAAAATTTAACCATTCCTGCTTCATAAAAATTGTTATGAGAATCAGGGCTTCCCTGGTGGCGCACTGATTGGGAATCTGCCTGCCAATGCAGGGGACACGGGTTCGAGCCCTGGTCTGGGAGGATCCCACATGCTGCGGAGCAACTAGGCCCGTGAGCCACAGCTACTGAGCCTGCGCGTCTGGAGCTTGTGCTCTGCAACAAGAGAGGCTGCGACAGTGAGAGGCCCACGCACAGCGATGAAGAGTGGCCCCTGCTCGCCGCAACTGGAGAAAGCCCGCGCACAGAAACGAAGACCCAACACACCCAAAAAAAAAAAAAAAAATTGTTATGAGAATCAAATGAGATAATATAATTGTATTTGAAAATTATAAAGTACTGTTTAAATGCAAAGGAAATCAGGTTTCCCACATTAAGTCACAATCTCATTAGAGGAGAAAGTGCAATTTATTGGATGAATAGCGAAGGGTGCAGAGAATTAGGTAGATGCTGGGGGACGCCACTTCTTTTTATCTGAGCCCCTGGGAATCTATGCACCTTAATTTACCTGTTAAGTTAATTATAGAGAAGACCTTTTAACTTTCTTGCTTTCGGATTTCTTATTTTCTTTCTCTACCTGTGGCAGAACCTGAAAAATGAGGACTTAACCTCCTACAGATTCCCTCCATACAGGGTACAAAATGTTGGTTGTTTACTCTCCCTTAGCCCTAGTTTGAAAGAGGTACTTTTTACCTTTACCTTTTTTGCTTTAGTGGCCTCCTCCCATCAGCTCTTTGGCTTCTTCAGCTGTGGCTACATCTGCAAATCACGTTTATGCTAGTAACAGTGGTGTGCTGGTAAATGCTTAACAACCGACTCTCTGGGAAGATGGATGCATATATGTTTGTATATTTATTATCACTATTACTGATATAAAGGATGTGTAGCACACAATTTACAAATAAAGACAAAATAAGCAATACTCTTGTAAATTCCATAGAGCTGATTGATTTTCACAGTATGTTTTTGCTGATTTGTGCTGAATGCTTGTATCTGTAGCCAACTTATGGTTGCTATTGACCAGAAAGTGTAGTTCCAGCATAAATGTTGGCTGATGTTTTCCTTTATGTTAACTAGTAAGATGAAAGTGAGATAACCAAAGACATATGTAGGGATGTTGGTCCATGATATGAGCGACTCCTTTGCTGGATTGGATAATAGCTTTTGTTTTTGTTTTTTAAATTTTATTTATTTATTTTTGGCTGCGTTGGGTCTTCATTGCTGCGCGTGGGCTTTCTCTAGTTGCGGCGAGCAGGGGCTACTCTTCGTTGCGGTGTGCGGGCTTCTCATTGCTGTGGCTTCTCTTGCTGCGGAGCACAGGCTCTAGGTGCACGGGTCTCAGCAGTTGTGGCATGTGGGCTCAGTAGTTGTGGCTGGCAGGCTCTAGAGCACAGGCTCGGTAGTTGTGGTGCATGGGCTGCTCCATGGCATGTGGGATCTTCCCGGACCAGGGCTTGAATCTGTGTCGCCTGCATTGGCAGGCGGATTCTTAACCACTGCACCACCAGGGAAGCCCTGGATAATAGCTTTTGAGTCCTGGAAGAATATTTCCTTAATTTGGGGGGTGATTTTTATAAATACATATTTAATTTTAATGCATGATTAACATTATTCTCCATCATTTTCTTAAGCCTAGATGATCAATAAAGCAATAAGTCAAGGTCTGATTTGTAGCATTTGTCAATTTCTGTGGTGTATATACTCCTATTGCTGTGTAAACTTAGGCCCCTCCACTGACTTGGGATGTAGGACATCATTCAGCAGTGTGGGGGAAGGCCCTCCAGAGGGGATGTTCCCTGGCTCCCCCTGGCTTGTCCTCACTTCTAGTCCGTGTGCTCCTAGTTGGGAGTATCAGCTGAATTTTTAATGTTCGCTATGTATTCTTTGCTAATTTTCCTTCTTTTTGCCTATTTCTTTCAACTTTAGAAATGGGAATTCTGGATATCTGCCTCGCAGCTATCATTCTTTTTTTTTTTTTTTTAAAGAAGATGTTGGGGGTAGGAGTTTATTAATTAATTAATTTATTTTTGCTGTGTTGGGTCTTGGTTTCTGTGCGAGGGCTTTCTCTAGTTGTGGCAAGCGGGGCCCACTCTTCATCGCAGTGCGCGGGCCTCTCACTATCGTGGCCGCTCGTTGCCGAGCACAGGCTCCAGATACGCAGGCTCAGAAATTGTGGCTCACAGGCCTAGTTGCTCCGTGGCATGTGGGATCCTCCCAGACCAGGGCTCGAACCCGTGTCCCCTGCATTAGCAGTCAAATTCTCAACCACTGCGCCACCAGGGAAGCCCCCGCTATCATTCTTAGAGGTTTGTCATGTTTTAAACATTGTAGAGAATTTTGAACAGTGTATAGAGGAAAAAAATGAAAGCAGTCATAATCCAATTTCTCAGGGTTTTTTTCAAATACAAATATTTGTATTTGTGATATTATATTCAAATATTATACAAATATCACAAGGTTGTATTATTTGAAATCACAAGAACATTGGAAACTACCTCAATGTCCAAACATAGGACAATTTTTTTCCTCATTTTATTATTATTTTAAAAATTTAAGTATAATTGACGTAAAACACTATGTTAGTTCAAGGTGCACAGCGTAGTTATTCAGTATTTCTAGATATTATAAAATGATCACCATGGTAACTCTAGTTACCATTTGTCACCATACAAAGACATTACAATATTATTGACTATATTTTCCAAGCTGTACATTTTGACTCATTTATTTTAATAGCTTTTTTTAAAAAAAATTATTTATTTATTTATTTATGGCTGTGCCGGGTCTTAGTTGTGGCATGGGATCTTCACTGAGGCATGCAGGATCTTTCATTGCTGTGTGTGGACTTCTCTCTAGTTGTGGCATGCACGTTTTCTCTCTCTAATTGTGGGGCACAGGCTCCAGAGCGCGTGGGCTCTATAGTTGTGGCACGCGGGTGCCAGGGCACATGGACTCTGTAGTTTGCGGCACACAGGTTCTCTAGTTAAGGGGCCCGAGCTCAGTAGTTGTGGCGCGAGGGCTCAGTTGCCCCTCGTGGGATCCTAGTTCCCTGACCAGGGATCGAACCCGCATCCCCTGCATTGGAAGACAGATTCTTTACCACTGGACCACCAGGGAAGTCCCCTGACATTTATTTTATAACTGGAAATTTGTGCCTCTTAATCTCCCTCGCCTATTTTACTCATCTCCCAGGTCACTCCCCTTTAGCCACCACCTGTTTTTTCCCTGTATCTATCACCTTGCTTCTGTTTTGTTATGCTTTATCATTTGTTTTGTTTTTTAGATTCCACATATAAGTGAAATCATATGGTATTTTCTTTCTCTGACTTGTTTTACTTAGCATAATACCCACTGGGTTCATCCATGTAGTCACAAATGGCAAGATTTCATTATTTTTTTTAATGGCTAGATAATATTCCATTTTGTGTGTGTGTGTGTGTGTGTGTGTGTGTGTGTGTGTACCACATCTTTATCCATTCATCTATTGATTGGCAATTAGGTTGTTTCCATATCTTAACTATTGTAAATAATGCTGCAATGAACATAGGGCTGCATATATCTTTTCAAATTAGTGTTTTTGTTTTCTTTGGAAAATACCCAGAAGTGGAATTGCTGGATCGTATGTTTTTAATTTTTTGAGAGACCTCCGTACTGCTCCAATTAACATTCCCATGAACAGTGCGTGAGGATTCCCTTTTCTCCACATCCTTGCCAACACTTATTATTTGTTGTCTTTTTGATGATAGCCATTCTGACAGGTGTGAGGTGGTATCTCATTGTGGTTTTGATTTGCATTTCCCTGATGATTAGTGATGTTGAGCATCTTTTCTTGTGTCTGTTGGCCATCTCTGTGTCTTCTTTGGACAAATGTCTATTCAGGTCCTCTGCACACTTCTTTTTTTTGGGGGGGGTGCACACTGTGCAGCATGTGGAATCTTAGTTCCCTGGCGAGGGATCGAACCCCTGCCCCCTGCAGTGGAAGTATGGAGTCCTAACCACTGGACCACCAGGGGAGTCCCCTCTGCACAGTTTTAAATTGAGGTTTTGGTTTTTTGATGTTGAGTTTATGAGTTCTTTGTATATTTTTGATATTAACCTCTTATCAGATATATCATTTGCAAGCATCTTCTCCCATTTAGTAGGCTGCCTTTTCATTTTATTAATAGTTTCCTTCACTGTGCAAAAGTTTTTTAGTTTGAGGTAGTTCCATTTGATTATTTTTGCTTTTATTTCCCTCGCCTGAGGAGACATATCCAAAAAATTATTGCTAAGGCTAGTATCAAAGGGTATACTGCCTATGTTTTCTTCTAGGCGTTTTATGGTTTCAGGTCTCACATTTAAGTCTTTAATACATTTTGAGTTTATTTTTGTATAGGGTGTGAGAAAGTAGTCCAGTTTGATTGTTTTGCATGTAGCTGTCCAGTTTTCCCAGCACCATTTATTGAAGAAGTTGTCTTTTCCCCATCATATATTCTTGCCTTCTTTGTTGTAGATTAATTGACCATATAATTGTGGGCTCATTTATGGGTTCTGTATTCTGTCCCATTGATCTATGTGTCTGTTTTTGGGCCAGTACCATACTATTTGGATTACTGTTGCTTTGTAGTATCGTTTGAAATCAGGGATTGTGATACCTCCAGCTTTGTTCTTTCTCAAGGTTATTTTGACTATTCGAGGTCTTTTGTTTTTCCATACAAATTTTAGAATTATTTGTTCTAGCTCTGTGAAAAATGCCATTGGTATTTTGATAGGAATTCTGTTGAATCTGTACATTGCCTTGAGTAGGATGGTCATTTCAACAATATTAAGTCTTCCAATCCATGAGCATAGTGTATCTTTCCATTGTTTGTGTTATCTTCAAGTTCTTTCATCACTGTTTTATAATTTTATGAATACAGGTCTTTTACCTCCTTGGTTATATTTATTCCTAGGTATTTTATTATTTTTTTCCAGTTCCAGTTTCTCAAGATTTTGATGTAGTTCTATAGGTTGCTTTTTTGATGCACTCACACATACAGTCTCATACTTTCTTTCTTCAACCAAATTAGGACCATATTATACATTCATTTTAAAGCATTTATAAAAATCAAATTTTGAAATATATACTGAAAAGTGCACAAATCAATAGATTATTGCTAAGTGAAAATGGCCATGTAACCACCACCCAGGTAAAGAAATGAAAGGTTACTAGCCCCTCTGAAGCCTCTCTTAAAGCCCCCTACAAACGTGTATCCTCTCCGTTTCCCCCAAAGTTAAAGGATATCCTATTATCTGTCATAAATTAATTTTGCCTCTTGTTAGGCTTCTATTTATTATTAGAAGCATATTGTGTATACTCTTTTTTTGTCTGCTTTCTCTTTCTCAGCATTATGTTTGCAATATTCAGCCCTGTTGTGAGTAGAGTTTATGCATTTGCACTGAGGATTTTTTCCCATTGTATGAATCTACCATAATATATTTATCCACTCTATTTTTGATGAATGTTTGGGTTGTTTCCAGTTTGAGCCTATTTCAAATAATGCTGTTGTGAACATTCTTTTAATATACCTTTTAGTAAATATGTGCCCTCATTTCCATTGTGTAACTGCTAGGAATGAAGAATTCTGTTCAGACATCAACTTGCAGATGTCAGTTATAGGTTGCACACTTATGAATTCAGGAGACGATGCCAAGCTGCTTTCCTAAGTGCTTGTAACCATTTACACTCTCATCAGTGGCATAGGACACTTCCTGTTACCTCACCTTCTCACCAACACTTTTGTTTTTGAACTTTTAACACTTAACATCACGTTGTGAACATTTTCATTTATTAATGTTATATTTTTCGTATTTTCAAATGGCGGCATGCAGTATATGATATAGAGCAAGGGTCAGCAAACTCTCTGTAACGGGCCAGAGAGTAAATATCTTTAGCACTGCAGGCCACACAGTACCTGTCACAACTACTCAGCTCTGCTATTGCAGCACAAAGGTAGCCATAGACAACATGTAAGTGAATGAGTGTGGGTGGCTGTGTCCTAATAAAACTTTATTTATAAAAACAGGTGGTGGGCCAGGCTTGGTTCACAGGCTACAGTTTGCCAACCTCTGGTATTTATTCAATTTACTGATTGTAATACTTTTCAAACTTGTTTTTTTTTTTTTTGCGGTACACGGGCCTCTCACTGTTGCGGCCTCTCCCGTTGCGGAGCACAGGCTCCGGACGCGCAGGCTCAGCGGCCATGACTCACGGGCCTAGCCGCTCCGCGGCATGTGGGATCTTCCTGGACCGGGGCACGAACCTGTGTCCCCTGCATCGGCAGGCGGACTCTCAACCACTGCGCCATCAGGGAAGCCCTCAAACTTGTTTTTAATCAGGAAAAAAATCCTTAAATATACAACAAACATCATCTATTTGTTGAATACCTATTATGAGCTAAGCACTGTGCTTAGCTTTGGGAATCTGGTTGCACATCACTCACAGATGATTAACTCCTCCACACCCCTCCCACCAAAAAGTGAATCGTAACTGGAACTCAATATGTAAAATAGATAAAAGCTGAAATATAGAACTCAGAGTCCTATCAACTTGACCACTTTCTGGCCCCACTGTTTCCCCGTTTTTAACTCTAGGGCTCTACTGAAAACAGCCTGAAAACCGTGACCAAAACTATCAATTGTAGGATGTTGACAGTTTTTTTGTTTTTCTTTTTATGCCACTGCTTTGAATTTTTTTGTACCTAGATCTTTGATTTTCTATACTAGATTTCTAGCAGAGAATATATGAGGTCAAAGGTTATGACTGTTTTGAAGGCTCATGATCTATATTGCCAAAATATCTTTCAGTCTGTGCTACCATGATCACTGTTATATGAGTTGTATCTCACCGTTGCCAACATCCAGTATTGATATTTAAAAAGCATTTGCAAGTTTGGTAGGTAAAAATTATTACCTTGTTGTTTTATTTTGCATTTCTTTGATTAGTTGAGTGCTGAACATTTTCTCATATTTATTACTCATTTGCATTTTTCCTCTGATTGATGAGAATAGGACATTTTGAGCATAATTTAAATGGAGTTTAAAGAGAGATTAAAAAATCAGTTTTTTTTCCCCCCAGATACCAGACTTTGAATTGGAATAGGGTCATGGTCAAGAAAAGCAGATTTCCATAGAACTCTCCTAGGTAGCCAAGCCTGTATTTTATTCTGCACACATTACTATTCTCAATTTGATAAAATAATATTATTTTTTCAAGTGTTTAAAAACACTCTTTGAAAATGTACAGGCAAAGGTTTAAGTGTGAGAGAGAAATAGTACAGTGTCAACAGAAAGGGAAAATGAAACCAGATGTAATGAAAGTAACTAGGTATGTGCTATGGACTGAAAGTTTGTGTCCCCCCCCCCCATTTCATATGTTGAAGCCTAAGTTGCCAATGTGATAGTATTTGGAAGTGGGACTTTTGGGAGGTGATTAGGTTATGAGGGTAGACCTTCATGAATGTAATTAGTGCCCTTTTAAGAATAGATATGAGATACAGAGTAAAGTAAGTCAGAAAGAGAAAAAAATAAATACCATATGCTAACACATATATATGGAATCTAAAAAACAAAATTGTACCGATGAACCTAGTTGCAGGGCAGGAATAAAGAGGTAGACATAGAAAATGGACTTGAGGACATGGGGTGGGAGGGCGAAGCTGGGGCGAAGTAGAGTAGTATCGACATACATACACTACCAAATGTAAAATAGTTGGCTGGTGGGAAGCAGCAGCATAGCACAGGGAGATCCGCTCGGTGCTTTGCGATGACCTAGAGGGGTGGGATAGGGAGGATGGGAGGGAGGCTTAAGAGGGAGGGGATATGGGGACATGCATATGCATATGGCTGATTCGCTTTGTTGTGCTACAGAAACCAACACAGTATTGTGAAGTAATTATACTCCAATAAAGATCTATTAAAAAAAAATCTATCTCATAAACCTGAAAAAAAAAAGCCTCTCTATGAGCCTCAGTTTCCTTTTCTGGACAAAGGAGGAATTATAACATCCACCTTAATGGGTAAAAGCGTGCTGTGAGTGGCAACAGCACACCCACGTACCTGGGGCCACGATCCTCTTTGTCATCTCTTTGCTGTGCTAAGTGGCCCTCTGACCAGCTATCACCACTGTGTTTCTGCTCGCTGAGGTAGGAAGTGTCTGAAGGACCACGCAAGTTTCCTTAGGATCATTAATTTCTGTAAAATAAGAGATTGGTTCTATAGAGATCAAGAAATGTTTAAAAAATGTCCCCCAATTTCAACTTGATGAATAACTGTCTGCTTTTAGGATGGAACCGGTACTCTTTAAATGTATCACGATTTTTAAAGCGTTGATAAGGACTATGAAAATTTCACTTCTAGGCAGATCTTTGATAAAACCTCTTGTACAGATGGACAAGGAGATGTGTGCAAAGATATTCACTTCTGCATTATTTGTAACAGCCAAAACCTATTAATGCAAATGTCCATCCATAGGGACTGGTTAAATAAAGCAACAGATTATTATTCTGCCTTGGGGAAAAAAAAAAAGAATAGATATGAGAGAGATGATCTCTCTCTCTCTCCACCATATGAGATTCAAGATGAAGATGGCTGGTCTGCAAAGAAGGAAGAATGCCCTCACCAGACAATGGATCTGTCCACATCTTGGTCTTGGATTTCTCAGCCTCCAGAACTGTATGAAACAAATTTTTGTTGTTTAAGCCATTCCCGTTTATGGTATTCTGTTATAGTAACTCAGACTGACTAAGAGAGAAATCTGTATTTGTCAGGGTTCTCCAGAGACACAGAACCAATAAAAAAAAAAAAGCTGAGAAAGAGACTTATTGTAAGATATTAGCTCACACGATTATGGAGGCTGAGAAGTCCCACAGTCTGCCATCTGCAAGCTGGAGACACAGGAAAGCTGGTGGTATACGTTCAAAGGCCCAAGAGCCAGAGGACCAATGGTGTAGTTTCCAGTGCAGGTGTGAAGGCCTGAGAACCAGGAGGACCAAGGCCTGGAGAAGACTGATGTTCAAGTAGTCAGGCAGGGAGCAAATTCAGCCTTCCACTTTTTTAATCTATTGAGGTCCTTAATGAATGATTAGATGATGCCCACCTGTGCTGGAGAGGGCCATCTGCTTTATTACACACTCTGCACAAGCTCAGCCTCTATCTTAGTCACTGTACCTGTTTAATTCTTGCTCCCGCTTCAGAGTTCTCAAATATCCTCAGGGAAACCTCACCTGACCCGTGAGGTTAGGTCAGAGCCCCTGTTCTGTGAATCCCTTGACCCTGGACTTCTCTGGCATTAATTACCCAGAGGTAATTAAACAATGATTGTGCAGTTCAATCTTTGATGTCTGCATTATGGTTGCCATGTCAATTAGGGTAGAAACAATTGGAAGGCAGAATCAGAGCTGTTTTATTAGCCACATGCTACACCTCACATTTTACCTGTCAGGTGACATCCCAGTTCAAGCGCTGAGGGGGAGAGGGAGAGAAACTTATGTATATATTTATTTTTAAGCTGAATTTCTCTTCCTTCTTCTCAGTAATTCTGATCCTGATGGAGAAAATGTTATCAAGGGTGGCAGGATACATTATCTTGTGATTGCTACCTTTGCCCTTTGTTCTGGGAGATCCCCTCCACCTCCTTGTGAGCTTATGTGTCCCTGCCCTCCATATCTGCCCTGAAATGTTGAGGAAGATGAATTTTTTTTTTTTTTTTTGCGGTACGCGGGCCTCTCACCGCTGTGGCCTCTCCCATTGCAGAGCACAGGCTCTGGACGCGCAGGCCCAGCGGCCACGGCTCACGGGCCCCGCCGCTCCATGGCACGTAGGATCTTCCCGGACCGGGGCATGAACCTGCGCCCCCTGCATCGGCAGCTGGACCCTCAACCACTGCACCACAAGGGAAGCCCGAGGAAACTGAATTTTAAACATCCTAGGGCTTAATTACCTCCCCACCCACTATTTCTAAAAGGTAAGCAGGAAACCACCTGAAGTTTACTATCCGCAAGGGAAAGGTGAAAAGCCAAAGGGTTATCACCTGATAGATCTGTTCACCAGATAAAAGAAATGCAGGGTGGGAAGTGAAACATCACCTAATCCTAGAGTTGCTGTGACTAGACCCCTGATACGTAACTGTAGAATTTCTCAATGGCATTTACCATTAGACCACAGCTAGGTGGTCAACCCCATGACTGTGGGTCTTGTTCACTGCTCTGTCCTTGCTACCTCACAGTAGTCTAGCTTATAAATTTGTACTTGGTAAACATTTGTTAAATGTATGGAAGAATTAAACTGTTCAATCCATTTACAATTCAAGTTAGTGTAAGCTATGATTTAGAGAACTAACTTTATTTTTTCCCCACAAATGATCAGTCTGTAACTTCAATGGCAAATGTCAAATAATTCATTGTTTTCCTGTTAACTTAAAACACTGCCCTTTCTATATACGAAAATCATGTATATACTCGGTGCTGTTTCTATACTTTCTATTCTGTTTGTTAGTCTGTTTGATCCCATAACCACCCTTTAAGAAATTGTTCTTGATTATGGTTTTTCAGTGGATAGTAGAAAATTTACTTATTTTTATAGAAAGATTTTACTTTCATTAATTGTACAAGAAGACAACACTCGAATAACTTTAAATCTCAGAGCCCAAGTCACAGAATATCAGTGCATTCTGGGCACTTCCCTGGCGGTCCAGTTGTTGGGCAGGTTGGATCCCTGGTGGGGGAGCTAAGATCCCACATGCCTCACGGCCAAAAAACCAAAACCTAAAACAGAAGCAATATTGTAACAAATTCAATAAAGACTTTAAAAATGGTCCACATTAAAAAAAATCTTAAAAAAAAGCATTCTGTAATACACTTGGTTAATTTATACAGCAGAACTAGTAAGTTTATTTCCAATTGTGGTGTTCTATTTTAAAAATAAAAAATAAAGAATATATTAAAAACATATTCTACTGAAGGTGCTTGTTTACTCGGTTAAAGTAACTTTTAGCAACTTGTACCAATGTCTTTTCTTTCTCTGGACAATTGTGAGTGAGCTGGGAGAAGCAGAACTTCTAGTCTTCTGGAAGAAAAAGGAAGAAAAAGAAATTATAGACCACGTTATGGATTTCTGGAATGGCTCTTCCTTCCTCATTACTAATTTTCAAAATCTTCTTGGCTCTTCTAACTCATTTATTATTCTAGATAAACCTTATAATTATTCTGTCAAATTCTGAAAGGGAAATCCTGCTGATATTTTGACTAGAATTGAATTACCTTTAAAGATTAGTTTGGAGAATTTTTAGACCTTTGTAATATTGAATGTTTTTATCCAGGAATGTGATGCCTTTTGAAAAAACTCAGTTGTCGTTGATGTTCCTGAATAAACATTTTTAGCTTCATGAGAGTTCTGCATCTTCCTCCCTCCCATCCTCCGTCCCTTGTTCACTCTCTTCTTCCCTTCTCCCCTTTCTCCTTCCTCCCTCCCTCTCTTCCTTCCTTCCTTCCTTCCTTCCTTCCCTCCTTCCTTCCTTCCTTCCCTCCCTCCTTCCTTCCTTCTTCCTTCCCTCCCTCCCTCCTTCCTTCCTTCCTTCCCTCCCTCCCTCCTTCCTTCCTTCCTTCCCTCCTTCCTTCCTTCCTTCCTTCCCTCCTTTCCTTCCTTCTTTGCTTCCTTCCTTCCTTCCTTCTCTCTCTTATTGTGAATGCTTGTTTTTTTTCCCATTAACTTTTCAAAACTAGTTATTCATTTAAAAAATAATTATCGTGGGCTTCCCTGGTGGCACAGTGGTTGAGAGTCTGCCTGCTGATGCAGGGGACACGGGTTCGTGCCCCGGTCCAGGAAGATCCCACATGCCGCGGAGCGGCTGGGCCCCTGAGCCATGGCTGCTGAGCCTGCGCATCCAGAGCCTGTGCTCCACAATGGGAGAGGCCACAGCAGTGAGAGGCCCGTGTACTGCAAAAAAAAAAAAAAAAAAAATTATCAAGCACTTTTATAGTGCCATTATTATTCCAAGTTATCTAAACCATTGACTTTTTTTTATTGTGGTAAAATATAAATAACACAAAATTTACCATTTTAAGCATTTAAAGTGTACAGTTTAGTGGAATTAAGTACATTGACATTGTTGTCCAACCACCACCACCAACCACATCTGAAACTTTTTTTTCATCCCAAACTGAAACTATCAAGCCATTGTAACCAATGTAAACAGACATTTTGGAAATGTTTCCTATTAGTTTCAATAGTTTTACAATTGATTTGTTGTTGTTGCTGTTGTTGTTGAGATATATACACGTGTTTTATACAGATAAAGAGTATTGCAATGGTACACAGAACTTCTACCATAATCTTAAATAGCAGAGGTGATTATGGGCATTCTTGTCTTGTCTATTTTAATGAGAATGCCTTTGGTGGTTTTTTGTTTGTTTGTTTTAATGAGCAATGTGCTGTTACTTGCTGGCTTACCAGTTGATATTGATATTCTTTACTAAATTACAGAAGTATATTTCAATTCCTATTTTATTGGGAGATTTTAAAAAAATAAGCAGGGATGGATGCTCTACTTTAGAAAATGCTTTTCTACCTTTATTGAAGTGGACAAAGTTTTTCCTATCTATTCCTGTTAATATAGAACCATCTTTGCTTTCTTAAACTTTATTTTGTTGTAGCTATGGCTATTTTAATATGCTACTTTGTTAGGCTTGTTTAAATGTTATTTGGATTTTTATGGCTATGAAATCTCTAGAAGTGAGATTTCATAGAGAGAAATTTTACTTTTTATCCCTAAAATTTTCTATTTGTATTTTCTCTATCTCATTTCATATATATACATACATACATACATATATATATATATATATATATATATCTCCTTATTAACTGCTTAACTGGCCATCTCAGAGAACTCATCCTCAGATATATCAGTTCTATTTTATTTTCTAGTGTAATAATTTCTCCTTTATTGTAATTACTTACTTCATTTTCTACAGGTTATAGCTTTCTGTGTTGAATGTTTGTTTTTATTATTTCTTGTTCAATAACAAAAAGCAGTTAAGTCTATGAATATTCCCCTGAATACAGCTTTGACTGCATTCTCTGAAATGTGCTACTTATTGTTGTTGAAGAAATTTTCTAAATTGTCTTGAAATACAGATTTTATTTCCAACCTGACTCAAGAGCTACTTTATAAACAGTTTAAAACTTTGCTGGTGATAAAATGGTGAGAGCCTATGGCCTGCATGAATTCAAATTTTGAAAAAATTTTGAGGTTTTCTTTCGAGACAAATAGATAATGGGTATATATCTTGGTATATATATTTGTCTACTTATTTTATCTTAAAAATCAAGTGTTTTAGTCTAACTTTTTGGTCAGTTCTTTCTTGAGATTTTTATAGCAATTCTTATGTATTTTGATGCCAGTCCATAAAGGGTCCTGACTGTTGTAGGTTTATTGGTTCTGCCTTTACCAGGTGGTTGCATTTTATGTGAGGGAAGTGTTCCTGAAGACTTTGAAAATCCAAGGCTGATTTTCCAATTGGAATGAATGTGAAGTTTGTGCGAGAGAGTATTCCTGGTGTGCATAAATCTTCAACTACTGCAGTCTATTTTTGCTTTAATGATTCTTTATTTTTCAGCATTCTTTGATAGTTTTTTCAAAGGGCATAGTGTATCATGAGTTTTAAAAAATTCTTCTTATAATGTTGTAATATATCTAATTTCTATTTTAAAGTTATTGATTCGGGGTTACCATTTCAGCAACAGTAATTGTATTATTATTTAACAAACATTCTTATAAATATAAATATAGTTGAAAATTCATATTTAAAAGTTGCTGTTTGCTATAAACTATTAATTTTACTGAATACTATAGCAAAATAATAAATACCCAAGAATATCATCTATAGAATGTCTAGCACTTAACAGCAGTATGGGTCAGAATAATGACAAAGGATAATGGGTATGTTTGTTTTCTGCTAACCTGGTGCCATCATGTGGCACTGTCAACCGTTATCATTATGATCATAATGATCATCACCACCGTCATCATCCTGTCATAATAAACACTGTGTAATACTTACACATGCCAGGCTGTGTTCTAAATACTTTAAATATATTATCTCATTTAATACTTGTAACATATAAGGTGGTTATTATTACCACTTCATAGATGAAGAACCCAAGGCACAGAGAGATAAAGTAACTTGTCCAAGTTTACACAGCTTGTAAATAGCTCAGCTTGTAAACAGAAGAATTTAAACCCAAATGACCTGTCTCTGGTGTCCAAACTCCTAATTTCCATGCTATGTTGCATCTCCACAGTTTACAATTCACTTGGTTGGAAAGCTCAGTAATTTTGCTGTTTTTCAAGTTTTAAAAATGTCAAGCTTTGCATTATTTCCAAGATTGCACACAAAGTACAATTTTCTTAAGATGTTTATATCCCACTACTTAATTTACTTAATTCAAAATGACACAAAATGTAACTATACTGTTCTGATAAATTGCATTACACAAAGTTTGCATGCATGTATACCTATATTACAATCTTACTACCATTACTTAAAAGAACTCTTTATCAACAAAGGGAAATATAAAATGACCTATTGTTTTAATTTGCATCTTTTATTGAATTAAAAATGAATTTTTGAACGTTACTGTCTCTTCTGTTGACTTTCTGCTTATGTCAGTTTTTTTTCTGGGGTTTTAGTATTTTGCTCTTTGATTTCTGAAAATTCTTTCTATTTTAAGGACATCAATGAGTTCTTCGAATTTAAAGCAACTTGACAAAACAGTGCAGTTGCATTTTGTATGATTTTAAATTATATTTGCTGTAACTTTTGTGTTTGTCTTTGCCTCTGAAATTTCTGAGTTTTTATTTAGTTAACAGAAAATTTACATTTTTATGTTATCAGGTCATTTTGTGTTATCAGGTCAGTTGCTGTTTTCCTTTGTAATTTATTACATAGGCATTCCTCTGTCAAAAGTTGATAAATATTTAATGATATGCATTCTATTTTCTATGATACAATTTGGTTTTATTTAACTCTTTATTCCAGTTGAGATATCTGTTTGTGCATGGTGAAAAGAGAAATTATTAATTCAGAGTGAATCTTTACCCTCCCCTTGCAGTTGTTAGCCTGCTGTGCTAACACAACTTACTAAAATCTCTGTCTCTGACTTTAGATACACCTTTAATTAAATCAATGTACACAATAGATTCTGTTTCTCAATGGTTGGTTTTGTTTCACCAGTTCCCTTTATCTGTTCTCATATAATATTACACTGTGTATTGCACCCTGAGATAGCTGTTAGGGCTAGTCTGCCTCCATTGGTGTTTTTCTTTGATAGCTTTATCTATTTATTTTTCCAGTTTTAGTTTAAAAGACAAGTTCCGGGCTTCCCTGGTGGCGCAGTGGTTGAGAGTCTGCCTGCCGATGCAAGGGACACGGGTTCGTGCCCCGGTCCGGGAAGATCCCACATGCCGCGGAGTGGCTGGGCCCGTGAGCCCTGGCTGCTGAGCCTGCGCGTCTGGAGCCTGTGCTCCGCAACGGGAGAGGCCACAACAGTTAGAGGCCCGCGTACCGCAAAAAATAAATAAATAAATACAAGTTGCAGTGCCATTTAGAACATGGGCCCAACAGGTGGACTTCTCAAGTTCAAATCCTGCATTGACATCTACCAGCTCTATAACTTTGGACAGGTTGCTTCAGTATCTTCTATGAGAATAATAGCAGTATCTTCTATAAGAACAATAGTACCATCTTCTTCATGGGGCTGTGGTGAGGATTAATGGAATTAAAACACATATGGCACATAGATTAATACCTGGCACACAGTAAGTTCTAAATAATACTAGCTATTATAATTTTGTCAAGTTCAAAACTCATCCCATTGGGATATTTATTGAAATCATAGTAATTCAAACCTACACTATTGGTTTGGAAAGATAACTCCCTCTTCAGGAGCATAGCTTGCTGTATATTTTATCAATGAGCATTGTTGTTTTACCCACATGTAGTGTTCCAGTTGAATTCTTAGTTAGTAGAGAATTTAATATCTGTGTGGAGAGGGGGGATTTGGATCATCCCAAACCCACCCAGATGAGATCATTGAACTCAATATTCCTCATCAGTCTCTTGAAAGGATAAGACCCTTCATTGGGTGTGGTTGATAAAGAGGATAGAAGTAGTCGCAGCCATTCTTCCTCTCCCTGATAAGAGAAGTCTTAACCCTAAGGCAAGACCCTCTTTGGTTAGGATGTTCTTTTGGGGTGAGATGTGGCTGGCTGCAGTGGCGATGTGGACTACGCTTGACTTGGGGACCACCAACAGCCTTGTTCCGAGCAAGTCAAGGGTTGAGTACCTCCGCCTTCCCACCAGGATCAGGCCCCAGACCTTTTTAGAGCTGCACACCTGCTCCAGTGAGACGTAGGAACCCTCAGCTCCCGAGTTCTCCCCAAGCTTGTTCCATCAGAAACAGGGATTAAATGGCATCCACTTATTAGGAGGACTTAAGGACTCACATCGTTTATGTTACTCAGCTGGTCAAAGTTTGACACGTTAGAAACTGCAGCATTCTTGCAGTCAGCCCTTGCAGACTAGCACAACATTGTTACTTTTGCTTTCTTATCAAGGACATGCTTTTCATGAACAAATCTCGCTCTCCTTTTTTTATCTCTCAAGGCCAAATAGCTATGTATAAACAGCACTTATTCCATAAATATTTGTAGTTTTCTTCATACGCCACACACAGTTTTCATTTAGATTTTTTATAGATATTATAATTCTTTTGTTATTATTATGAATTGTATTACTTTTTCCTAATTCATTATTACTGATGTTGTAGGAAAGTTATGACTTTTTGAATATATATGTTTTAGCAAGCCACTTTACCCTTTTTCCTTTCATAACTTCTATTGAATTAATCAAGTTTTCCTTGTTATGTTTCCCCTCTCCTTCTCTGGTTTAGAAACTGTACATTTTTTTTGTTCTTTTATTGTGGTCCTTAAATTTATTTTTTTTAAATAAATTTATTTATTTATTTTAGGCTGCATTAGGTCTTCACTGCTATGCACAGGCTCCTTCCACCTGTGGCGAGCCGGGGCCCCTCCTCGTGGCAGTGCGCGGGCTTCTCACTACAGTGACCTCTCCCGCTGCAGAGCACGAGCTCTAGGCACGTGGGCTTCAGCAGTTGTGGCTCGCGGGCTCTAGAGCACAGGCTCTGTAGTTGCGGTACACGGGCTTAGTTGCTCCACAGCATGTGGGATCTTCCCGGGCCAGGGCTCAAACCTGTGTCCCCTGCATTGGCAGGTGGATTCTTAACCACTGAGCCACCAGGGAAGCCCTCCTTAAATTTTTAATGACATAGATGACTTAAGGTTTAATCAATATCTTTGTCCTCTTTTCAAACATATGAAGACCTTAAAATGATTTAACTCCGATCGCCCCTGCCATCTTCTGTACTTCTATATTTTTATTATTTAGTGGTTTCATCTTTTTTTTTAACATTTTCTTTTGAAATAATTATAGATTCATAGGAAGTTGCAAAGATAGTACAGAGTGGTCTCTGTGTTTTCCACCCAGTACCTTCTGAAAGTTACATCTTTTACAAGTACAGTGCAATATCAAAGCTAGGAAGTTGACATCGGTACAATGTTTATTTATAGTTCTGTGTCATATTATCACGTGTAGGTTTGTTTGACCACTACTGTAATCAAGACACAGAACTGATCCACCACCATAAAGCTTTCCCTTGTGATATTCCTTTATGGTCTCACCCTCACCCCTGTTCTACCACTGTCTCCAACCCCTGGCAACTACTAATCTGTTCTCCATCTCAATAATTGTATCATTTCAAGAATGTCATATAAATGGAATTGTACCATATGTGACCTTTTGAGATTGGCTCTTTTCACACAGCATAAAGTCCTTGAGATGTATCCAAGTTGTTGAGCTAGATTCTTCCTTTTTATTGCTAAATAGTGTCACTGATATCACCACTGTTTTGTTTTTATTCCCTCAACATTTGTTATTATTCTGTTATTACTCAGATTTACTGACGTGTTTACTAGTTTCTCTACTTACTGTTCCCTGCACCACTCTACTTCCTTCTGAGTTCCATTTCCTACTTGCTGAAAGTACTGTAACATTTAGTAATTCTTGCAGTGAGGGTTTGTTAGTGCTAAATTCTTCCCATCTCTATTTATCCAAAATTATCATTTTCCCCCTTTACTTTTTAAAAAACGAAGTGTAGTTGATTTACAATATTGTGTTAGTTTCAGTTGTGCAGCAAAGTGATTCAATTATATGTATACATATATGTTTTAGATTATTTTCCATTGTAGGTTATTACAAGGTATTGAATATAGTTCCCTGTCCTATACAGTAAGTCCTTTTTGTTTATCTATTTTATATATAGTAGTGTGTATCTGCTAATCCCAAACTCCTAATTTATCCCTCCCCCTTCTTTCCCCTTTGGAAACCATAAGTTTGTTTTCTATGTCTGTGAGTCTGTTTCTGTTTTATAAATGAGTTCATTTGTATTATTATTATTACTTTTTGCGGTACACGGGCCTCTCACTGTTGTGGCCTCTCCCATTGCGGAGCACAGGCTCCGGACGTGCAGGCTCAGTGGCCATGGCTCACGGGCCCAGCCACTCCGCGGCATGTGGGATCTTCCCGGACCGGGGCACGAACCCGTGTCCCCTGCATCGGCAGGCAGACTCTCAACCACTGCGCCACCAGGGAAGCCTTGTTTTATTTTTTAGATTCCACATATAAGTGATATATAATATTTGACTTTTTCTGTCTTACTTCATTTAGTATGTTCTCTTGGTCCATCCATGTTGCTGCAAATGGCAATATTTCATTCTTTTTTATGGCTTAGTAATATTCCATTGTATATCTATACCACATCTTCTTTATCCATTTTTCTGCTGATGGGCATTTAGGTTGCTTCCATGTCTTGACTATTGTACATAGTGCTGCTAGGAACATAGGGGTGTGTGTATCTTTTCAAATTAGAGTTTTCATCTTTTCTAGATATATGTCCAGGAGTGGGATTGCTGGATCATATGGTAGCTCCCCCTTTACTTTGAAAGGTGGTTTGGGTGAATAGATATTTCTAGACTCAAAGTTATTTCTTCATGAAACTTTGAAGATATCATACCCTTATCATCTGACTTTTGTTGTTGTTGAGCAGTCTCCTGTCAATCTAATTGTTATTCATCTACAGGTAGTCTTGTCAACCCTCCTCTGCTGCGTATCCAACCCTCTGCTCACTCCATAGCCTTTAAGATTTTCCTGTTGCCTTTTGAGGTCCACAGCTTCACCACCATGTTTTTAACTTGTGGATTTATTTTTATTTATCTTATTCTCACTCATCTCAGAAAACTTTTTTTTTTTTTTTGGCTGTGCCATGTGGCTTGTGGGATCTTAGTTCCTCGACCAGGGATTGAACTGGCCCTGGCCATGAAAGCGCCAAGTCCTAACCACTGGACTGCCAGGGAATTCCCTCAGAACAACTTTTGAAAATAAAGATTCATGACTTTTTTTAAGGCATGGAAAACTCTTAGCCAACATATCTTTAATATTTTCCCCTTCCCTATATTCTTTTTCCAAAGTCAGGATTATTGAAGAACAATTTACATGCAGTAAAATTTACCTTATGGAGACAATACCGTTGGCTGAATTTTGACGTACATGGTCATGTAACCATCACTGCAATCGTAGAATATTTCCATCACTCCCAAAAGTTCCAGTTCCCTCATTTCCCATGGTCAATCCCCTATTTTCACCCCAGCCCCTGAAAACCATTCATCTGATTTATGTCTGCAGCTTTGCCTTTTCCAGATTGCCAAGTGAATGGAATCACAGTCTATAACCTTTGTGTCTGGGCTTTTCACTTACGAGATTTGTTGATGTTGTTGCAGGTACTTCCTGCAGGTATTTCCTTCCTTCTTACTCCCCTGTAGTATCTCTTTGTCAGGCTATATACCACTATTTGTTCATGTCTTCAGCAGTTAATGGACATTTGCATTATTTCCTGGTTTGGGCAATTAAGAGTAAAGCTGCTATAAATATTCATGTATAGGTCTTTGAGGGATCAATGTTTCATTTCTCTTGGCTAAATATTTAGGATTGGAATTGCTGGGTGATATGGTAATTGTATTGCAACTTTATAAGAAACTGTCAAACTGTGTTCTAAAGTGGCTTATAGCACTTTGTATTCCCACCACCACCTGTGTTTAGAGATCTATTTGCTCCATGTTGTCACCAGCATCTTAGTATTGACAGTTTTTTTAAAAAGATATTCATCATTCTAATAGTGTAGTGGTATTTTAATTAATTTATTTATTTTTGCTGCTTCGTTGCTGTGCACGGATTTTCTCTAGTTGTGGCGATCGGGGGCTACTCTTCGTCGTGGTGCGCAGGCTTCTCATTGCAGTGGCTTCTCTTGTTGCAGAGCATGGACTCTAGGCACACGGGCTCAGTAGCTGTGGCTCATGGGCTCTAGAGCGCAGGCTCAGTAGTTGTGGTGCACAGGCTTAGTTGCTCCGCAGCATGTGGGATCTTCTCAGACCAGGACTCCAACCTGTGTTCCCTGCATTGGCAGGCAGACTCTCAACCAGTGCACCACCAAGGAAGTCCCTGTAGTGGTATTTTAATTTGTATTTCCCTAATAACCAATTACCAATATAGCAAGCATCTTTTCATGTTCCTATTTTGCCATCTATATATCTTCTTTGGTGAAGTGTTTGTGCAAATCCTTTGCTCAGTTTTAAAATTAAGCTTTTAAAATTATTGTGTGTATTTTAAGAGTTCTTTAAATATTCTGAACGTAAGTCCTTTATCTGATATGTGTTTTGCAAGTATTTTCTCCCAGTCTGTGGCTTGTCTTTTCTTTTTTTTGAGTCAGACATTTTAAGTTTTGATGACATTTATTTTTCTTTCATAGTCTATACTTTTTATGCCCCATGTAAGAAATCTTATCCCTCTCATGATCACAAAGATTTATTTCTTAGGATTTTTCTAGAAGTTTTATAGTTCAGATTTTATACTTAGGTCTGTGAGCTAACTTTTCACATATGTTATAAGGTAAGTATTGAAGTTCCCTTCCTCACTTCCCACAAATGTTGATATTTTGTGCTTTCATTTCCATTTAGTTCAAAACACTTTATAATTTCCATGATTTCTTCTTTGAGCCATAGATTATTTTAGAATTGTCTCATTTAGTTTTCACATATTTGGGGGATTTCCCAGAGATCTTTCTGTTATGGGTTTCTAATTTAATTCTTTTATGGTCAGAGAACCCATTTTGTATGACATGAATATTTTATGTTTATTGAATCTTCTTTCATGGCTCAGAATATGAACTATTTTGATAAGTGTTTCACGTACACTTAAAAAGAATGTCGTCTTGCTATTTTTGCCAGAGCATTCTGTAAATGTCAATTACATCAAGTTGATTTATATTGTTGTTCAAATCTTCTGTATAGTTACTGATTTTCTCTTTGTTCTATAAATTATTTAGATCAGTTTTGAAATAAATTCTAATTTAGCATTTATCTATATTGCCTTATAATTCAGTCAGTTTTTGCTTCATGAATTTCCAAGATCAGTTATTGGGTACAAAATATTTAGGATTGTTTTCTACTCTTCATGAATTGACCCCTTTATCATTGGAAATGATTTTATTTATCCTTGGTGATATTCTTTGCTTTGAAATCTACTTTGTCTGATTTTAATATACCTTCCCCAGATTTCTCTTGGTTAGTGTTAGCATCCTTTTCCTTTTCCTTATTTGTGTCTTTATATTTGAAGTGCTTTTCCTGTAGGTAGCAAACAGTTGAATCTTGATTTTTTTAATCCAGTCTGATAGTCGGTGGCTTTCAATTGGGGTATCCAGGCAATTTACATTTAATGTGGTTACTAATATAATTAAGTTTAAACGTATAATCTTGCTATTTCTTTTCTCTTTGTCTCATGTATTCTTTGTTCCCTTTTTTCTTTTCTTCTGCCTTCTTTTGGATTAATTAAATTTTTTTGTGATTCCATTTTGTCTCCTTTGTTGGCTTATCATACATAACCCTTTCTTTGGTTATTTCAAGGAGTGCTTTAGGGTTTATAGTACGTACAGTCTATATTTTTTTTTGAAGATTTTTTTTGATGGGGACCATTTTTTAAAGTCTTTATTGCACTTGTTAAACTATTGAACTTGTTACAATATTGCTTCTGTTTGATGTTTTGGGTTTTTTTTTTTTTTTGTCTTAACCACTGGACCGCCAGGGAATTCCCTACAGTCTACTTTCAAGTGATATTATACCACTTTACATATGAGAACTTTACAGTAGTATGCAGTAGTTCCCCCCTTATCCATGGTTCTGCTTTCTGTGGTCTCAGTTACCTCTGGTCAACGAATGTCTGAAAGTATTAAATGGAAAATTCCAGAAACAAACAATTCATAAGTTTTAAATTGCACACCATTCTGAGTAGCATGATGAATCTTGTGCTGTCCTGCTCCATCCCATGCAGGATATGAATCATCCCTTTGTCCAGTGTAATCATATGGTATATTCTACCTGCCCCTTAGTCACTTAGTAGCCGCCTTGGTTATCAGATTGACTGTTGGGTTATCACAGAGACTGTATTTGAGTAACCCTTATTTTATTTAATAATGGCTCCAAAGTGCAAGAGGAGTGATGCTGGCAATTCAGATATTTCCTTACTGTTCCTAATTTATAAATTAAACTTTTTTCATGAGTATGTATGTACCATAGGAAAAACATATATAGGATTAGATATTATCTGCAGTTTCAAGTATCCACTGGGGGTACCATCTCTGCTGATAGGGGGACCACTGTACTTCCATTTCTGTCCTCCTAACCCTTGTGCTATGGTGTCATACATTTTATTTTTACATATGATATAAACTCCATTCTACGTTGTCATATTTTTATAGCCAATTATGCTTTTTTAAAAAACAGCTTTATTTAGGTATAATTTGCCCATTGTAAATGTACAATTTAATGATTCTTAGCACATTTATAGAAGCATGCAATCATCACCATAATCCATTTCTACCACCCTACAAAGTTCCCTCATGCCCATTTGCAGTTAATCCACATTTGCAACTTCAGCCCTAGGCAACAACTAATCTGCTTTCTCTCTCCCCAAATTACATACTCTGGAATTTTACAGCATGTAGTCTTTTGTGTCTAGTTTCTTTCCCTTAGCGTAATGCTCTTGAGATCCATTCATACTGTTGCATGGATTATTAGATTGTTTACTTTTATTGCTGAGTAATATTCCATTGTATGGATCTACATAGTTTGTCTTTTCATTTGCACATTGAAGAACATTTAGGTTGTTTCAGTTTTAGGCTATCCCAAATAAAGCTGCTTTGAACATTCATGTTCAGATTTTTGTATGAACAGAAGTTTCATTTCTCTAGGATAAATACCCAGGAGTGCGATTGCTCAATTGTATGTTAAAGTATGCTTAATTGTACAAGAAACCGTCATACTTTTTTCCAGAGTGGCTCCCCCATTTTACATTCCAACTAGCCATATATGAGAGGTCCAGTTGCTCCACATCCTTTCTAACACTTGGTATTGCCAGCCTTAATTTTAGCCAGTGTGCAGTGGTATCTCATTCTACCTTTAATTTATATTTCTCTAATGGCTAGAGAGGTTGAACGTCTTTTCACATACTTACTTGCTATCTGTATATCCTTTTTATCTTTTGCATAACTCTCAGTCACGAAGACTTTCTCCAATATTTTCTTCTAAAAATTTTATAGTTTTACATCTGTTATATAAATGACCCAAAGATGACTTCTGTGTATTGACCCCTAGGTTGTTTATTTCTTCACTGCAGGCAGAGACTTATTAGCTCAAAAGCCCACTGGTGCCAAACACAAATTTTTACACATTTAATTATTTTAAAAAATAGCCGAAACAAGGATATTCAGAGCCTGCTTGCTTTGCATACCTTGTGAAACCTCACAGAGTATCTGCTGACCATTAGTAAGATAGAGCTTTGTAGTTATAAGACCCCCAAGAAGGGACTTCCCTGGTGGTCCAGTGGGTAAGTCTCCACGTTCCCAATGCAGTGGGCCCAGGTTCGATCCCTGGTCAGGGAACTAGATCCCACATGCATGCTGCAGCTAAGAGTCCACATGCTGCTACTAAGAAGCCTGCATGCCACAACTATGAGCCCACGTGCCGCAACTAAAAGATCCCACATGATGCAACTAAAGATCCCGCATGCCTCAAAGAAGATCCTGCGTGCCGTGACGAAGACCTGGCGCAGCCAAAATAAATAAATAAATATTTTTTAAAAAAGAAAGACCCCAAGGAGCTCTCTAGAGAGTCTCTACTCTGCAGCTAAGTGACAGCACCTAGACATGTAAGCCTCCTCTCAGATCATCCTCTTCCCCAGGAGTTCCTTTGCCCTCCTCCCATCCTGGGTGGAGGCCCCCCCAACTGTGAACTTCTGGATGGTCTCATACTGTGAGGGAGTTACCCTCTCAGGCAATCCTGTCCAACCCCTGCCCAATAGAGCGTGCGTATTACTGCCTCTCTTGGGCATGTCTTTTTTTATTGATCAGCTCCCAAATCCCTTGAACCCCCTATAATATTTTACATTTAAATCTATGATCCATACTGAGTAATTATTTTTGTGTAAGGTGTGATTTCTTTTTTTTTTTATTTGCTATGAGTTCCAATTGTTCCAATATCATTTGTTTAAGAGTATCACCTATCCATTGGATTACTTTTACATCTTTATTGAAAATCAGTTGGCCATACTCTTTTGGGTCCATTTCTGGGCTCCATATTATGTTCCATTATTTTTTTCTATTTTGATACTATTGTGAATTGAGTTGTTTTCTTCATTTTTGGATTCTTTATTATCAATATATATAGATACAATTGACATTTGTATGGTGATCTTAGATCCTATGACCTTGCTAAACTTGTTTATTTGTTATTATATTGTGTTACATTATTTTATATTATAATATTAGGTTTTCTTTTTTTCCCCCCTGGGATTTTCTATATACAGTATCATGTCAACGGTCAATGAAAACAGTTGTATTTCCTTCTTTCCAATTTGAATGGTTTCAATTTCTTTTCTTCTTTTTTGGCTTTATTTTGTCATCTAGACCATCCATCATGAGTTCAGTAGATTTATTGAAAGCAGACATTTATGCCTAGCTCCTGATCTTAGGGGGAAATCATTCAGTCTTTACACTTAAGTATGGAACAAGTTGTATATTTTTCATATATTCTCTATCAGGTTGAGGAAGTTCCCTTAGAATCCTCATTTTTTGGGGAGACTTTTATCATGAATGAGTGTTAGATTTTGTCAAGTACATTTTCTTCATTCACTAAGAATATCATGTGCTACCCACCTTGCATTTCTGGGTAAGTCACAGGATAAATACATTCTTGGTGTGATTATATAATTTGTTGATGTGTTGGTGAATTCAGTTCGCTAATATTATGTTTAAGATTTTTGCATTTATACTAATGGTGGATATTGATTTGTCGTTTTCTTTTGTTGTGATATTTTTGCCTTTGTTATCAGGGTAATTCTGGCCTCTTAGAATTCATTGGGAAGTGCTTCCTTCTCCTTTATATTTTGAAAAAAAATTTGTGAAGAATTGGTAATATTTCTTCTTTAAATATTTGATAATATTTACCAGTGAAACCAATTTGGCCTTGGCTTTTCTTTGTGAGAAGATTGTAATTACTAAGTTAATTTCTTTACTCGCTATAGGTCTATGAGACTTTCTTTTTCTTTTTGAATGAATTTGGAATTTCTTTCTAGGAATTTGTTCATCTCATATAGGTTAGTTATCTAATTTCTTGGCCTAAAGTTGCTCATAATATTATTTTATGGTTCTTTTATTTTCTGCAGAGTGAGTAATTTTGTCCCCCTTTTCAGTCTTGTTTTTTGCTTGTTTTCTTTTTCTCTGTTCTTTTCTTGGTTGGTTAATCTAAAGGTTTGTCACTTTTGTTGATTTTTTCTTTTTAAATTTTATTTATTTATTTTTGGCTACATTGGGTCTTCATTGCTGCATATGGGCTTTCTCTAGTTGTGGTGACCGGGGACTACTCTTCATTGTGGTGTGTGGGCTTCTCATTGAGGTGGCTTCTCTTGTTGCAGAGCGCGGGATCTAAGTGCATGGGCTTCAGTAGTTGTGGCACGTGGGCTCAGTAATTGTGGCTCGCGGGCTCTAGAGTACAGGCTTAGTAGTTGTGGTGCATGGGCTTAGTTGCTCCACGGCATGTGGGATCTTCTTGGACCAGGGCTCGAACCCGTGTCCCTTGCTTTGGCAGGCAGATTCTTAACCACTGTGCTACCAGGGAAGCCCCTGTTGATCTTTTCAAGGAACCAACTTTTGGTTTCTTTGTTTTTCTGTTTCGTATGCCATTTATTTTACTCTTCTTTTTTTAATCTCTTAATTTAGAGGTCAATTATTCATTTGAGACTGTTCTTCTTTTCTGATATAGGCATGTAATGCTGGCTCTAACTGCATTTCATAAGCCTTACTATATTGTGCTTTTATTTTCATTCAATTCAAAATATTTTCTAATTTCCCTTCTGACTATTTCTTTGAGCCATTAGTAATATAGAAGTATGTTATTTAAATTCCAAATAATTGAGTGTTCCCGGATTTCTTTCTTTCTTTTTTTTTTTTTTTTTTTGCGGTACATGGACCTCTCACTGCTGTGGCCTCTCCCGTTGCGGAGCACAGGCTCCGGACGCGCAGGCTCAGTGGCCATGGCTCACAGGCCCAGCCGCTCCGCAGCATGTGGGATCCTCCTGGACCAGAGTACAAAACCGTGTCCCCTGCACCGGCAGGCGGACTCCCAACCACTGTGCCGCCAGGGAAGCCCCTGGATTTCTTTCTGTTGTTGATTTCTAATTTAGTTCCATTGTGGTTAAGGAACATACTTTGTAGGATTACAGTTCATTTAAGTTTATTGCGGCTTGCTTTGTGGCCTAACATATAGCCTATCCTGGAGAATGTTTTGCGTGTGCTTGAAAAGAATGTGCATTCCTCAGTAATTGCATGGTGTATTCTAAATATGTTAAGTTGGTTGATAATGTTGTTCAAGTCTTTTCATATCCTTGTTGAATTTCTGTATATTTGTTCTATTGATTATTGAGCGTGATTTATTGAAATATCCAACTCTTATTGTTGATTTGTCTATTTTTCCTTCAGTTCTGTCATTTTTGATTCATATGTTTTGAGACTTCATTATTAGTTACATATACATTTATAATTATTATATCTTTATGATATATATTGACCCTTTTATCATTATGAGATATTCCTCTCTTAGGTACTATTTCTTGTTTTGAAGTTTATTTTCTCATAGATTAATATAGTCACTCTACCTTGATTATTGTTACTGTTACCTTTGTAAATCTTTTTCCATCCCTTTAGTTCCTGCCTATTCGTGTCTGAATTTAAGGTGTTTTCCATAGACAGCATGTGGTTGACTCTTGCTTTTTTTGCCTCCAATGTGATAATCTCTGCATTTTGATTGGGGGCATTCAAACTATTCATGTTAATATAATTATTTACATGATTAGATTTGCATTGGTCATTTTTCTATCTGTTTTCTGTGTCTTCCTCCTATACATAAATGTTTCTTTTTAAATTCCTCTGTTGATTTTATTTTGCTATATTTTTAGTTATTTTCTTAGTGATTACTATAAAGATTATTATATGCATCTCAATTTTTCACAGTTGCCTTCAGATAAATATACTCTCAACTTTCCTAAAATACAGAAACTCTGCTGCAATATGGCTCCATTCCTATCCCCACTTTGTACTACCATGTTATCATATACATTCCATCAATGCATGGTAAAATGCAACAGTACAATATTATAATCATTGCTTTATGCAGTGTAATGTCTTTTAAAACAATTAAGAGAAGACACAATATATGTATAAAATCTTTTATATTGGCCTATTTATTTACCATTTCCAGTGATTTTCATTTCTTTTGTGTATTCAAATAACTATCTGTTGTCATTTCCTTTTAGCCTAAAAGATGTCTTTTATTATTACTTGTAATATAGGTCTGCTAGCAACAAATTCTCTCAATCTTTGTTTATCTGGGAAAGTCATCGTTTCATAATCATTTTTGAAGGATAGTTTTGCTGGTTATAAAGTTATTGGCTGAGAGTCTTTTCTTTCAGTACTTTAAGTGTCATCCCACTGCCTTCTGGCTTCTATTGTTTTTGATGAGAAGTCTGTTGTTAATCTTATTGTGGTTGTCGTGAGGGCAACTGCTTTTCAAGTAGCACGGGGCTGTGGCCAGGATGATTCTGCCATCACTGCCAGCCTCCTAGATCTCTGCCTCAAGCACTGCCTCCGAATATGATCTCAGGTTGATGGTGGCTGGAGCTTGGAGAAAATGATACACAAGTGACCAAATAGTGCTTGCATAACTGGGTCCAGGACTGGAATGGATCTGTGTCTCCAGGCCAGTGACAGTACATCTTTGGCTGACTAGACACCTGGCCTTGTCCTGATCTCCCTTGGACTTCATGTCATTTTTCTCTTGCTACTTTCAAGATTTTCTCTTTGTCTTTTGTTTTCTACAATTTGACTATGATGTTTCTGGGTGTGGATCTATTTATTTTCAACATACTTAGAGTTTGTTCAGGCTTCTTGGATGTATATATTAGTGCTTTTATAAATTTTGAGAAGTGTTCAAGCATTATTTCTTCAAAAAATCTTATGTCTCCTTCTCTCTCTTGTTACATGTATGCTGGTGTGCTTGATGTTTCCCCATAGATTTCTGAGTCTATTTATTTTTTTAAAATCTTTTTCCTTAATTTTTCAGACTGGATAATTTCTATTGCTCTATCTTCAAGTTCACAGATTCTTTCTTCTACATTCTATGGGTTTGGACAACTATATAATGACATGTTTCCATCATTACAGTATCATACAAAGTATTTTCTCTGTCCTAAATAACCTCTGTGCTCCACCTATTCATTCCTCCCCCCTCCCCTAGTCCCTCACAACCACTGATGTTTTTCTTGTTTTGTTTTGTTGTTTCGTGTTGTTTTGTTTTTTCAGTACGCAGGCCTCTCACTGTTGTGGCCTCTCCCGTTGTGGAGCACAGGCTCTGGACGCGCAGGCTCAGCGGCCATGGCTCACGGGCCCAGCCGCTCCGCGGCATGTGGGATCTTCCCGGACCAGGGCATGAACCCTGTCCCCTGCATAGGCAGGCAGACTCTCAACCACTGCGCCACCAGTGAAGCCCAACCACTGATGTTTTTATTGTCTCAATAGTCTTGCCTTTTCCAGAAACTCATATTGTTGGAATCATACAGCATGTAGTCTTTTCAGTTTGACTTTTTTCACTTAGTTATAACATTTAAGTTTCCTCCTTTTCTTTTCATGGCTTTCATGGCTTGTCCTTTTCATGAACAAATAGTTCATTTGTTTTCAGTGCTGAATAATATTCCATTGTCTGAATGCATCACAGTTTATTTATCCATTTACATATGGAAGGATTTCTTGGTTGATTCCAAGTTTTGACACTTATGAATAAAGCTGCTAGAAACATCCATGTGTGAGTTTTTTTTTGTGGACATGTTCTCAACTCCTTTGTGTAAATATCAAGGAGTGCAGTTGCTGGACCATGTGGTAAGAGTACGTTTAGTTTTGTGAGAAGCTGCCAAACTGTCTTCCAATGTGGCTGTACCATTTTGCATTCTTACCAGCAATGAATGAGAGTTCCCCTTGCTCCACATCTTCACCAGCATTTGGTGTTGTCAGTGTTCCAGATTTTGGCCATTCTAATAGGTGTGTCATGGTACGTCATTGTTTTAATTTTCATTTTCCTAATAACATAAGATGTGGAGCATCTTTTCATGTGCTTATTTGCCATCTTCTTTGGTGGGGTATCTGTTGAGGTCTTTGGCCCATTTTTGAATTGGATTATTTGTTTTCTGGCTAAAAGAATTTAACCCAAATAAGGAGGAAAGAGAATCTTCCCTAAGCAAGTAATAACTTGAAAGAAGAAACTTGAATGATGAGTCAGAGTTGGAGAGGTTAAGAGATAGGAAGTGGGAGGAAAAAGATTTATAGACAAAGGGGAAAATTATATGCCAGCACAAGGATTTAAGAAATAGGTGTCACATTTGAGGAAGCCTGGAGGAGAATCAAGCAAAGGGGAGAATGCTGCCTAAAGTATGCAGGATCGTGGGTTCTATAAGTTTACTTGAGATTTGAGATATTTTCCTAAAAGAAGAGCCAAAATGAAAAGTTTTAAAGAGTTGTAGGTGGTGGGTTTGGGTAAGCAACGTGATCATCTTTCTATTTTACAAAGATCTCTCTGGTTGCAAAGTGGTGAATGGATTTAGTTGGGACACAAGATGGGTTGCTAGGAAGCCAGATTGGAGGCTACTATACAAGCCTGGTTGAAAGATAATTGTGGCTTGGACGATGGTGACCATAGTGTGGATGGAGAGAGATATACAGATATGAGATGTGCTTAACATGTTGAATCAAGAGGACTAAGTTTTTGAGGTATGCAAGAGAGGGAGAGAAAGTAGTCAAAAATAACCTTTAGATTTCTGGCTTGAGCATCAGAATAGATAATGGTGCCACTTATTGAGGTGGGGAACAATGGCACAGGGACATGTTTGGGAGAGGAAGAGAGAAAAGTTATGTGGTCAAGTCTAGCCATATCCAGGAAATATAATATATGGATTTGGAGCTTGTGGGAAGGGACTGAGTTAGAGATACGGATTTGGGAGTTGTTGGCATATCCCTGGTAATGGAAGCTTGGGGAGAAGATGGGGTTGCACACACAAACTGTGTAGATGGAGTCAAGAAGAAAGACAGAGCCTGTAAGATTGCCTGACATTAGGATGATTCCAGGAAAGGAGAATGAATAAAAATGCTTAGGAAAGATGGGAGGGAAACCAGGGAAGTTTGGCACCCTGGAAACCAAGGAAAAGGATATTTCTCAAAAAGAGTAGTCAGTGGTATCAAATGTGGCTGGCAGATCAAGGAAGATGAGGACTGAAAATTGTTCTTTGGATTAGTCACAAGAAGGAATCAATTTTTCTTGGTAAGAGGAGTTTCAGTGGAATAGGTGGAATAATGAACTGGTTGAGGACTAAGCTAGTGGTAAAGAAATTAAGGTCATGAGCTTTGAGTCAAGAAGTTTGGGGGCTTCCCTGGTGGCGCAGTGGTTGGGAGTCCGCCTGCCGATGCAGGAGACACGGGTTCGTGCCCCGGTCTGGGAGGATCCCACATGCTGCGGAGCGGCTGGGCCCGTGAGCCATGACCGCTGAACCTGCGGGTCCGGAGCCTGTGCTCCGCAACGGGAGGGGCCCCAGCAGTGAGAGGCCTGCGTAATGCAAAGAAGTTTGGCTCTTATGCTGACTTCTGGGTTGCCTAATCCAAAGGCCACTTTCCAGTCTTTTTTTTTTTTTTGAACCTGTGACCATTATGTGTTTTGGTGAGGATGTTCATTTGTCAGTTTTGCCTGAAATATCTCATTCTCAAAAGTTTAAAAATGCTTAGTTTGTATAGATTTTCTCTTATTATACTTTTGAGTATTGCTTTGCTGTATTTGCTCTTTTTCTGCAGAAAGATCCACTCATTAGTGAAATTTTTGTAATGTGTCCAATTTATCTGCCACCTCCTCTAATATGTTCATTTTCATTCAATATTGCTTTAATAGTTGATTTAAAAAAATTCTGTTAGTGTTTCTCAAATTTGTTCTATGCAGCATTTAATCAAGTTTGGGCAGCATTGTTTTTACCATGTCCCATACAAATGTTTTTTTAATTAAAAATGTTTATATCAGTTTGTTTTTATTTAATAAAAATATTTCCCTTGTATCCTACTGAACATAAGCAGTGGATCTTTTATGAATCATTCTTTTATTTCGTGAAGTTTAGTAGAATATCATTTATCCAAGAGTCTAAATATAAGTATATGATGGAATTATTACATACTTGTTATATCCTTATTTTTGAAAAGAAAAAACATTGCCCACTTTTAAAAATCATTTATTATAGAAATTGAAGAATGATTTCCTGAAGTGAATGACACGTGGTGATGCTGAGTTCCAGTAAGCTGGATCTGTGATGGTGAGAGTTGAAATGGATGGGTGAAGAATGCCTTTATCTGATGCTATTTTATACTGTGAAAAGCTCATAAATTTCATGGGACAAATATCATTTATTACTGAGGAGAAGATGGCTCAGATGTAGAGGCTGAAACAGAAACCTGAACGAGAACAGCAGAGGAAGGAAAAGCAGATGATGGATCTTTTCATCAGTGCTGGGGCACCGTTCCATTCTCGGTTTCTGTGCTGCTGTTACATCCAACCCTGTTGATAAGGGACCCTAGTCACATCCCTCTCTTCAGATCAAGAAGGATTTCCTGGGAAATAAAAACTTCATTTCAAAAAGTAATTTATCATTTTTATAAATGTGTCATTTTTAAAGGAAATGAGGGTAAAGCAAATTCTATGTGTTTGAATTGATAAGTAAAATCTAGTTGCTGTATTCCCATTATGAAATATTAGTTATATGTTATTTTTTCATTTTCAAGTTAATCCAGATGTTTTTCATTGGTGCAAAATGATGGCTTAATATTTAGCATTCTTCAGTTAGGTTGCATGATACATTTATATTAGATAAAACTCTACCAGGATATATAAAACTTTAAAACTAATTTATTTTTTACTCTGCCATGGGTACCACATAATATTTAGATATCTTAGCTTGTTTGAAGCTAAGATATCTAAATCTGGAAATACTACATTGTTCTGTAAGAGGTCAAATCATGCACATTCTGGTGAAATGATCTTCCATTGGAAAACTGTTTTACAGGAAACTCTTCTTTGAACCTTACTTAGAACTTTACACCTTTCTCTTGAACTTCAGAACACTTTATGATCTCTCTTGATTTCTTATCATAGCATCCCCAGGTGGACTCGCCATTTCTGGCGTGTAAGGAAAAGGAAGAGCGATTGCTGGCTGCCACTATAGCTGGCACCACTGGTCAACATTCAGAAACTGTCAGACAAGTAATTTCATCATCTTGGTGTCCAATATTTTCTTCCCACAGCACAGCTTTTAAGCAAGAGAGGAGAGTCAACATAGATGGTTTCATGCTTGCAGAGTTGGAAGCATAAAAATGGAAAGGGACGGCAGGATGAAACCACACGAAGGTGCTCTCAAGCACGTAGGCTCAATATATCCCTAAAGGAGTTTATTATGTCAGCTACAGAAACTCCTGTCAACGTGCACCACACTGTCTCCCCTACCTCTCTCTTTTATTTGCATTTCCATTCTTTATCTGGTCCACAGTCTCAAGTGGTTTTCTAATGGAGATGTGATTTTTTAATAAAACTGAGATGTCTGTCTAATTCTGATTCAGTAATTCTCTTTCAGTCATCACAACAGTACAGTCTAAATCATCCCATACTTTCATCACCATATATGGAACCTCATACAAGGTTTCCAGGTGTGATATCTAACCAGACCCAAATGTCTTCCTATTTAAGGTATTATTTTTCAGTCTTGATCCGTATGACCCATCAGACTCTACATGGGTTTTTATTTCCCATCTACTCCTTCTTGAACATACAGTAGCATATGAATATCCAGTGTTGGGCAGCAATTAGTATTGTTTCTAATCCTCAGGATGCTGGTTGATAACCTTTCCCGTACCTGAGGTTGGCGGTGGCTTTGTATCATGTGTCTAGCTGTTACTGGTGCATAGCAAATGTTTAATGAAATTTCCCAAACATCCAAACAATCTAGGCAAGACTAAAGGCTTTTGTAAGTAGAGTTGCATTTCAGGAAATGAAGAACTGTGAGACCAATCAGTTTTTCCAAACTGATTGTGAGATAACTGAGGCCCTGGCTCACAGAAGGGGTGATGGCTAAGGGGAGAGGGTTCCATTTTGGAGCAGTGAAAATGCTCTAATATTGGTTGTGGCGTTAGACACACAACCCTCAATATACTAAAAGCCATTGAGCCTCGTAAGGCAGAGAAGTGCAGGGAGGGTAAACCTAGAGGTAGAGGAGTAAAGTCCATGGCATGTTCTAGGAATGGAAATTACTTCATAATCACTTATTTTAATTATTATTTTTTAACTTTATTTTTTGCTGATTTCATCAGATTGCTATTCATTCCATTTTTCATTCTGTTTTTCCCCTTGTTAATTTGGGTATTTGATCAAACGTTTCTGTTTCATTCTGTTCCCTTTTGCTGTGTTCATAAGACATCTATATATTATGATTTGCAAATAAGTTTCCAACTCTCTACTCAAGAAAGGCATACTGTTCCTCCAACATGGTATTCTGCTCCCTGTGTGTCCCGAGCCCAAGGGTAACGTTCCACTCTTCCTGGGATCGGTCACTTGTCACTTACAATCTCCGCCTCAAGGTTCTGTGATGCTGGCCGCACGGGTCTTGCCCAGCTCAGAGGGGGGAAACTCTATAGACTCTCTGCCTATTGGAACCCATTCCCTCCCACCTCCAGTCTGTCCATGTGAGAAGCTGACCATCTCAAGAGAGGAACCAGGAAGGAGTGAGAAGGGCAGACAGGTGTGGAATACTTCCAAAGACCTGAAAGATGCACTCTGCTCCGGAAAATGACTATCAGATTAGGTGTGAGCTAAAGACCTGTAAAAAATTTAGGAAAAAATATTAAAATCTAAAAGGATTCTGCTCTCAGAGTGTGTCACAATTGTCTTTAAATTCTCACTCCATTGTAAAGAAACCGAGACTGAAAACCAGAGAGGAGGCATATGGGTGTGGTTTATGCAGGAAAGATAACACAGGAGTCATATCCTGTGCTGGCCAATACCACACACAGGTGTTGTGCCTTCAGCCACATGTGGCTGGTGACGACTGCATTAGGACAGGTATAGAACATTTCCAGCATCACAGAGAGTTCCACTGGACAGCACTGCAAGCAGGTGTCCCCACTCACAGAAAAGTCCTTGCCTCCCCATTACAGACATCAGTTAACCGGCATGCACGTGTACATCGTATATATTTAACATATGCATTGTTTAATGGCATACTTTTTTAACTGGCTAAGACTTTTAAGCAATCAATGGTTCGTCTCCCAATCTCACTGGAGAATAACATTCTACTGTGGTTATATAAGTTGTTATGCGCAAAGTGAAACGAATAAATAATGATTCAGAAGACGGGAAAAGCTGGAGAATGAACAGTAGGTGGAGCCTCTGTTTTCTTTACAGAAAAAAATAAGTAAAGGACTTTTTATTTAGTTAGAGAGCACTAGTTTTTAGGATGGACTTCGCTGAGGATATGTGATTCAGTACTTTCCCCCATGATTCTGGAGGTGAAGGCGCTTGTAGTACTATTAGTCAGTTGGCTAGCAGATTGCGTTAGTCTGCCTGTCCTGGACAGCCACGCCTGGTCTGTGGCCCAGCTAATCACTCCGGGAAGCCCTCTCAGGACCACCCAGCAGACTGTACTTTCTATGTCAGACTTACTCGTGTTTCTCTTTAACTTGTAATTTTCTTCCCCTACTGTAAGTTCCATGAGGGCAGGGACCATGATTGGTTTTGCTCCTCACTGTATCCTTGGTACCTAGCACATAAAAGGACATCATTAATTATTAGTTGAATGGAAGATTATATCAACAAAAAAGGTTTAAGAGCCTGGTGATCACAGGTGCGCATCAAGGGGCGCTTATTCCTTCAAGGAATGAGAGGTTGGTCCCTCCACCCCCGGAGACAAGAGCATATTTCATTCACACTTACGCCTTGGCGCCCCACATGTCACCAGATTTTACAACTCATTTACGATAGTGTCTGGCTCATAAATAACCAGGCAAGTTAAGGCTAAAGAAAAAAAAAACAGTTGAAGAATTAATTGCTTGTTTTAAAAAACTCATTTCACAATGCATTTTCTTTCTTGTTACCAAAGAGGCAGGAAGCTCAATGTGTATGAATCTTTAAAGTTACGCGTCCCCCTTTGAAATGAGGACAAGTTCTTAAACGTCTCTGTTAAGCAATCTCTTCGTGCAAGTTTATGATGTATTGGGAATAGAGTGTGCTCATTTAAGTGGGATGCACAGGGAAAAAAGAACACTGCAAAAGAAAAAAACAAACCTTAATTTTACTTAATCTCAAATCATGACTGATAATTACACAAGAAAGAATAAGGATCTTCAAAAATATAAGCAGTCTTTTATATTTCTGTTGACAACTTGATTGTGTACCCTAGCAATCAGAAAGAGGTGTTAAAGTTCATTTTCAAGGACTTGAAGTAAAAAGGCAAATAGCAAAGCATGTGCCAAAACAGGCCACTTGTGAGTAACTTCTTACCCCAGGACTCAATGACTTTGTGAGAGATATCAATAAGGAAACTTCGTACATGAATGAGCTGAAGGAAGTATCTTGATGTTTAGAACTGATAGGATTTCAAAACAGGAAAGTCTTCAAAGCAGATGCATTTTTTTAAAAAAAGAACGAAATAGTTCTTCCCAAGGCAACATTCATACTCTAGAGATAGCTGAGCAATCCCCCTGTTGAACTTTCCTTTTGTTCTGAAAACATTAATGATGAGTTGGGTGCCATTTTCTCACCCTGTTCTTGAGTAGATGTGGTGCCCTGAGTTTCAGTCCCTACATAAAAGTCTATATTTGTAAATTCTCCACCTTGAGAATGAAATATACATCTAAATCACAAGAAGGAATGGTTATGGCAGCTTTGCATTATTCTAATTTGTGGAGACAAAGGAATCCTTTAAGCACCAACTATGTAGGATTCCTCTACAAAACCCTTGTCATTCCCTTATAGACTGACTCCTTTCTGGAATCTTGGGCCACCTGAAAGACTCAAAGCTGTGTAAATGCAACACACTAGTTGTTGGAAACAGAATAGCTTCTTGTCTTCTTACTGTTGGGTTGTGAGCATTTATAAATGTGGCCACCTGAAAGCAGATGGGGAGTGGAAACAAAAATTGTAGGGTAGCAGTTGTGCCTTTTGGCTTCATGTAGGACTGAGCTCTTCTGTTCCAATGCCTTTTCTTTCTTTTAAAGAAATCTTTTAAAAAATCGAAGTATAGTTGCTGTACAATATTATATAAGTTTCAGGTATACAATATCGTGGTTCACAATTTTTAAAGGTTATGCCCCACTTAAAGTTATTATAAAATACTGGCTGTATTCCCTGTGTTGTACAATATAAGCTTGTAGCTTATTTTACACCTAATAGTTTGTATCTCTTCATTCACCACCCCTATGTTGCCCCTCCCCCCTTCCCTCTCTCCAGTGGTAACCACTGGTTTGTTCTCTATATCTGTGAGTCTGCTTCTTTTTTGTTATATTCACTAGTTTGTTGTATTCTTTAGAGTCCACATATAAGTTATATCATATAGTATTTTTCTTTCTCTGTCTGATTTATTTCACTTAACATAATGCCATCTAAGTCCATCCATGTTTCTACAATGGCATTATTTCATTCTCTTTTATGGCTGTGTAATATTCCCTTGTATATATGTGCCACATCTTCTTTATCCATTTACCTGTTGATGGACACATAGGTTGCTTCCATGTCTTGCCACGCCTTTTCTTGACTTTCTTCTCCATCTTGGCATTGACTTGTTTCCTTAGACACGGCAGATGTGCAACTTCATCCCCCTTACTATTGGAGAAGAGCCTGTGTAGGTGTGTTGGAGTTTCTTCCATTGGCCATTCTTTTGCATCCTCAAGGAGAATTACTTTGAGACCTTGGTCAAGGGGCATCATTCCTGAGGAGAGGAGTGATTATATGGTAACTTTGGTCCATCTCACAGGTTGCCTTCTCTAGGACTGTTTCCTTCTTCCTTTCCCTTGTCGTGTGGTTAACCATTCTCTTTTGTGTGCCTTCACTGTACTCCATGAGGTTTCTCTCCTGGCACCCAGCACCCCTGGCTGCATTAACTGTCTGCTTTCCTGATCGCCTCACCCTGACACATACTTGATTTTGAGCTTCCTGAGAAGAGTGAAAATAGCATTAAGAAATATCATTATTACTGCCATCATCATCTCTAACATTTATAGATTACTGACTATGTACCAAAGCCTGTGTTAAGTACCTTGTATCATTTTCTCATTTAACTTTTACAATACTTTTACAGAAGAGTAAATTGAGGCTCAGGAAGGGTGAGTGACTTGCACAAATTGGTAAGTGGCAGAGACAGGATTGGAACCAAGATATATCTGAATTGGGGACCTGTGTTCTTCACCATGATGCTCTGCTTCCTCATGATTTATTCATTCTTGGATCTCCAGTCACTAGTGAAGGTCATAGCTCACTGTAGTCCTTGGCCAACTTTTATGAAACAGATGAATGAATGAGAGTGTGGAGAATTGAATGGAGCAGCCCAGGAAAATGACTCAACAGAAGCAGGGCTGCTCTTGGCCAAGTGTGGAAGGAGGCCAATATTTTCCTTGCCCTTATTAGGAGGGATGCCCCCTTCTTATATTCCACTGGGCTACCTTAGTCTTCCCATTTTCCTTTCTAGCCAGGCTTATTTTTATAAAGGGTGGGATCAATTCATTGATGTGGTCAAGATGTGACCCTCCTTCCAGGAGCAATGGCATTGTAATGGGATATCAAATTTTAAAGGTGACCCTGAAAAAAAGAACTTGGCCTTAGACATCCCTGTTAGAAACAAGTTTATAGGGAAGTTTCGTGGGGTTTTATGACCTGCAAAGCTACTCAATTTAGATGTTAAACAGCCTAGTTCTTCCTAATTGTGCCTCACTTCAACTGCGTCCTCTTGACAGAAGGGTTGCCCAGGGGTTGGGCTGGGTATAAGCCCGCAAAAGAGTGAAAGATGAAAAAGTTCATTCAATCATTGGGAATTGCTAGCATACTTAAAATTGGATAAATTAACGTTCAACCAGATGTTTTGGTTCTGGCCAGCAAGACAAAGCCAATTTCTATATTTGAACTGCTTAGGAATCTTTTTCTTTCTTTCTTTTCTTTTTTTTTTTTTTTTGCCGCACTGTGTAACTTGCGGGATCTTAGTTTCTCGACCAGGGATCGAACCTGCACCCTCGGCAGTGAAAGTGTGGAGTCCTAACCACTGGACCACCAGGGAATTCCCTCTTCAGGGATTTCTTGATAGATCGCTTCAGGGACAGCCAGGCTTCACTCAAGTCCATCACAGGAGTCCTAAGACACAGCCAACACCTCATTCACATTGGTTTCTTTTGGCAATCTGAAGCTGTTGTGGTTTTTCATAGCACCCAGGAGATAAAAGAGCGAAATGACAAGTGAAAATCATGTTCAGTAGACCAGTGGTTGCCCACCTGAGTCATTTTGCCCCCGCAGAATATTTGGCAATGTTGCGGCATGGTTTTGGTTATTACAGTTGTGGAGAGGTGCTAGTGGTGTTCCATAGGACGCTGACATGATGCTTTAAAGAGAAACAAAACTCACTCAGAAATTAAATGAGGAGGGAAATTAAATATGGAGGGAAGTGAATTTATTGACCGTGTTTGTCTTGATATAACTTGATAAGATCATGAGTCAGTGTGGCAGAAAGAAAAAAAAATGCTGTTTAGTGAAAAAAATGAGTGTCAAGTTTCCATCTGTTAGGGAAAGAACAGCATGAATGTTAGAGATGAATGGCTCTTTGATGGGTAAAATACTTCGATGGGGCTGTGTGTCTGAGAAAGGTGAGCCTCTGTCTTGCGTTTTTGCCAACTTCTAGGCAAAGCTGAGGTTCTTGAGGGTGAGAGCGCTCAACTGCTTCCACTAGAAAAGTAAGGATTTTGAGTGTTGATGGACAGCCCAAGAAAGAGGGTTTGAGGGACCCAGCACATGAGAAGAGGGCCTCAGTAATATGGCAACAGGCAGCACCTTAGGGAAAATCATGGCAGTGAGAAATTCCCTGGTGGAGGAGGAAATTGGGGACCTACGAACAAAATGACACCATTTTAAATCGGGTGTTGAGTTTCTCTGGTTGTGAGGAAGTGATTTTGAAGAAACCTCTTTTGTTGTCCTTAAAAGCCTCAGGGAAAGTGAACCACACACAGTAGCCTTGGATAGTACTGTTTGGAGAGAGAGGGGAAGGAGCAAGATGAGTGGTAATCAGAAGAAGCAGAACAAAGATGTGACCAGTAGAAATGTGTTTTGTCCCATTCTCTCCTTCTTCCCATTCACACTCTCCCAGACACTAGAAAAGAAACAGGACTTCTCATGCTACTAAGATGGGGCCTTGAGCCATGTTGTTTGGATAATAAAAGAAAATGTGCCCTCAGCCAGCCAGACAGTACTGGGGGCATCTGGCTTACAGAACTAAGTGAATGAGAAGAATTGTCAAGCAATGGTACAAAGTGGGCCCCGGCTTTTCACGAGTCTCCCTGGGCACGTGTGTCCTGCATAGGTATCTGTGGCTTTCTCAAGGTCACGTACAGCCTGAAGCTTTCCCAAGGGGCAGGAGTCTAATCCTTCTTGCCTGACCTGGCTACATGAAGGAGAGGAAGGGAGATGAGGTAGGAGATGGCTCTAAGATGGTAGAGCCTGGGGTTGCATGGGCTGGAGCCCAGGCTTTTTGCTGGCATCACTCGCTTCAGAAGATGGATGAATTTTACGTCATCTTCTGAAGTGTGTCCCCCAAACATCTCTTAGTTTTGTTCCCCAAACATCGCAAAGGTCGTGTCTGCTATGTCTCCCTACAGTTCTGGGAGTTCCCAGCTGCCAGCTGGGAACAAGCACACGAGGCCGTTGAAAAGGCTGTTTGCCAAAGGTGAAAAGTTGGAGGTGTCAAGGCATTGCTGCAGTCATTTTTCTTGCCCAATATTCATTCTCTTCCATTAGTCAGGAGTGCTAATAGTCAGAGTGTCCAAATGACAATAATTCACCTTTCCCCCAATCCTACCAAGACTGTTTAAATGCAGCTGTAGGAATTGTACCGTTTGTGTATTATTGCTGTGGTCTCAGTCCCATAGACTTTTCTTTCTCCTGGAGTTTTGCTCACTAAATCAGCCCTAACACACTTTCATCTTCTCTCTCTCTCTCTCTCTCTCTGTCTCTCGACTTTCTCCTAAATCTTGCCCCTAGATATTCGCTTGGTTGGTTCCTCATCATTGTTCGTGTCTTAGTTCAAATGTTACCTCTTTGGAGAGACCTTCATTGCCCCCCGCCAGCCAACCCTCCCCGTTTAGCGTGTTCCTCCCCTGCCTCTCTGCCATTCTGTAGTTTTGTTTGTTTTTGTTTGTTTGCTTGTTTGTTTGTTTAGTAGTGTTTATCACTAACTGCATTGGCTTGTTTAGCTGCTCCTTGGTTATTGCCTTTCTCCTTCTACTAGAATACAAGCTCAATGAAGACCAGGGTCTCATCTGACATGTTCACCATTGTATCTGCATTACCCACACTGTGCCCTGCATGTAGTAGTAGGTTCTCAATAAATATTCATTTAGTAAATGGAGAAATGAATGAATAAGTGAAACTACTCTTTTTAATGAATAACTTTATGGTCTTGTCCCAGATCTCATTCTCCTCAATGTCCCTGTTGGTTTTCCACCACATTCAGAATTACTTTTTATCTTTCCATGCATGGGAGGCCCTACCTAATCAAGGGCTGGGCTACTTACCTTTCTATCTCCTACCACTCTTTGCCTTTCTCCAGTCATGCTATCTTTTCTTTATTTGAACATGGTAAGCTTCTTCTTTTTTTTTTTCATGCATTTAACTTTTACTCATACAGGAAACACAGAGAGCAGTTACAAACCAAAAATAAAATGCTATTTGCATTTACTTATGTAGTTACCTTTACTGGAATTCTTTATTTCTTTCATATGGCTTTGGGTTACTGTCTAGTGTACTTTCATTTTAGTCTGAAGAAATCCCTTTAGCATTTCTTGTGGGGAAGATCTACTAGCGATGAACTCCTTCAGCTTTTCTTATCTGAGAATGTGCTAAGCTCATTCTTGATAGTCAAGAGCACAGGCTCAGGACTCAGCTGCATCTGGGTTGGAACCCCAGCTCTGCTTGTTGCTAGCTGTGTGATGCTGGGCAAATTCTTCCCTTTGTCTAACCCTCATTTCCCTCACTTATAAAGTGCAAGTAATGATAGCACCTACCTGATATGTGGTCACTACATGGGGCCGCATACTCAGAGAATTAATGAAGTCTCAGTGAATGTTAACTCTTGTGGTCACAGCATGGATTGGGTCAGGGTTGCAGACTTCAGCTGGCAAGGCTTTTTCAGGAACATGAAAAGTTGGTGATAGGTGTGTCTGACTTCTCTAGTGGGAAGAGTGTGGAGCAAGGAGGTGGACGATCAAAGGTTGTGTGTTGCATCTACAGCGAGATGGAAAAGCCTCAGAGAGGAGGCATCAGAAAGGGTGGGAAGCAGATCAGGGCAGCTGTTTGGGAAGCTGGGAGAAGTGGGGTGGCTGCAGAAAATGAGGTCAGAGATATGAGATGGTGGTAGAGCCTGAAGGCCATGGAGTATCATCCAGGACATCCTGGAATGTCATCCCCAGAGCTTGGGATGTCCTTTGTCCTTAAGTATTTAGGGTCATGGATCCTTAGTGGATTGAATAGTGTCCTCCCAAAATTCACGTCCACCTCAGAATGTGACTTCGTATGGAAATAAGAGTCCTTGCAGATGTAATTAAGGTAAGGATCAAGCCGAGGTCATGCTGGATTAGGGTGAGGCCTAAATCCAGCTAGTGTCTCTATAAGAGACAGAAAAGGACACATAGAGACGCAGGGAGGAAGGCCACGTGAAGACGGAGGCAGGGATTTGAATGATGTGACCACAAGCAAAGGAACACCAGGAGCCACCAGAAGCTGAAAGAGGCAAGGAAGGAACCTCCCCTAGAGCCTTTGGAGAGAATGTGGTCCTGGGAACATCTTGATTTTGGACTTCTGTCCTGCAAAACTCTGAGACAGCAATTTTCTGTCATTTTAAGCCAGGAAGCTTTTAGTCATTTGTTATGACCGCTTTAGGAAACTAAACCAGTCTTTTAGAGAATTTGATAAAATCTATGGATCTTTTCTCCAGAAAAAGACACGTATGCACACACGTACAATTTTGCTTTCAGTTTAATGGATGTTCTGAAGCTCACCCATGGGGGCCAAGTTTAATGGGGCACCATTAACCCAATTGGGTATGAGTTTCAGAACAGTAATCACGGAAGCAATATTGAGATGAAAAGGAACTAAGGGAGATTTTAAATACTAAAGACTTATAGTGCAATCACTTCCCTTTTCACACTTTTGAAAAATACAGCATTATTTTCTTCTGGAAAATTTTAAATACAAAAGTAAATCAATAAGGTTGCTTATCATGTGTCCCAAAGCAGGATTTTTATTTTTTATTTTTATATTTTTGCGGTACACGGGCCTCTCACTGTTTTGGCCTCTCCCGTTGCGGAGCACAGGCTCCGGACATGCAGGCTCAGCGGCCATGGATTTTTATTAAACGAAAAGGAGCAATGATTTTAATTTCTGCAGTGTGCTTGAAAATGATGGTACTGTTGTGAAGAGGAAAAACACACAAGTGTAAATAGTGTTTTGTCTCAATTCACTGGAATTAGGTGGAGAGGTGAGGGAGATGTGAGTGGAGTAGTTGAATTTTCTGATTTCTGAGGCCAAAGGTGAGGCTGTGCTGAAAGTTCAATACCTGATTCGAGGCAGGTGCCTGATGAAGTTGGAGGCCGTGACCAAGCAGCCCTGCCCAGAGGCAGGAGAGCGATGCTATCTTGGAGCCGTGGAGAAGGGGCAGCACACTGAGTGGTGCTCTCTCTTTGTATCCCCGCTCTATGGAAGTGACCACTCTGCCTTTCCAAATTTGGGTGAAGAGAAAGATAATACTTCTTGGAAGATTCTCTATATATTGGGGAAATAGCTTTACTCCACATGCTGGAATATATTTTCTAAATATGAATGGTGTGTTTTTACTGCCATTGTGTGATCATGGAGAGAGGAAGAGCAATAGGTTCAAATTCAAATTTTGCCTTGTCTGCATTGGGACAAGTCACATATCTAAGCCTCAGTTTCCCTATTACAATAAAACAAGTTATTGTTAGGTTAAATGAGGCAATATCTGCCTGGGGTACATTGTCTGTGGACTACTCAGTAGCCTTTCCCACCCATACATTTTTTATACTTTTTTATTTTTTTGCTAACAGCATCCCAATATATTTCAGGATAATAGAACCCTGTCTCAGGGAATTCCCAGTCAGGACTTGGTGCTTTCACTGCCATGGCCCTGGTTCAATCCGTGATTGGGGAACTAAGATCCTTCAAGCCACATGGCACAGTCAAAAAAAAAAAAAAAAAAAAAAAAGGAACCCTATCTCAGTCCAGGGGCCTGTGACCTAGATCTGGATAAGCAGATGAAAGGGGCAGTTTCCCAAAGAAGGCCAAGCTTCCAAATAAAAAGTCTCACAGGGATAAAGTCTTTGTCCCTTCTTCTTCATTTTGCTTCAAACATTGGATGTGATGTCTGGGGCTGCAGCAGCCATCTTGTAACCACCAGGATATAGGCAGTTTGTGAATGATGGCAGAACAGAATGAGAAAGAGCCCAGATCTCTGACAGTATCACTGAGAAATTGAACCACAGGCAGCAACCACGAACTTTTAGGCTTTTTGTTAGAAAAGTTAAATAAATTCCTGTTTTCTGTTGCAGATGAATGGAATCCTAACTGTGAATCCTAAATGTGAAACAGTATGTTCTCATCCCAGTACTTGGCAATAGTGAGTGTCAATAAATGCCAAGAACTTTCCCTTCCCTCCTTTCTTCTGGTCTGGTTTAAGTTGTGCTTTTCCTGTGTCGTTTCCCAAGGACCCCATTTCTTTCTTTTGCACATACCTTCATTACACGTTTAATTTTATTCAATAACATCGTATTTGACCGAATGTCACCTATCCACCAAACCTACCTTTCTTCAACATAGTTAAGAATCCAGGGGAAAAATAACAATTAGTGGTGATTGTGCAGAAAATTAGATGCGAAAAACTTCATTCTCTAAAGGTAGTATGAATCTAAAAGCAGAATCTAAGCAGAGAACCTCACATCTTACTTGTAGCTTATATATTTTTACTTTGGATTCAATTTTTATCAAAACTTGGCTAAATGGTTGGAAGCCTGCTCAAATCAAAAAAGTGATGATAGCATGGGAGGAGACCAAAAAAACTATAAAAAGAAAAGTATGAAGTCAGCATTGTAGTAGCTCGAAGTCATTTCATGTAGCTGCAGTCACCCTGTATGCTTGAAAATCCCCAGGGGGATTTCTGTATCACAGCATAGTGCAAAAGCTGACATACCTAATTATCCAGAGACATATAGAAAAGGTTAATCTGTGTTCCATATATTCTGCCCAAGGCACAGAAATGTTTTAGCTTCTTCTGAAAGATTTCCATTAAAAAAAATCTTTTGCTTGAAAACAGTAAGCTTCCCATATTTGACACATTTCACTTTAAATATTTGGATATACATGTTATCTTGTTGCCTAGACTTTTTACAGCTTTAGAGATTATCATCCTAAATCCTTAATTTATATCTCTGCTCACACTTCCTACAGAGATAAACCATGAGAGACAGGCAATAAAGTGCTATTGATTTGACTTACCTTTACATGTAGAAGCTGTTGGGTATCATAACTTCATTTAATCTTTCAGCTTTTGAGAGTTTGTGTCAGTCACACTTAGAGGAATTCAAGTGACACCAGTTATGGTTGGGTGGGTGATCTCAGGGTCTCAGGGGCCTTCAGAATGCCTTGTCTATGAGAGAAAAAGCACACTCTTCAGAGCCCCATGTTACAAAGTGTGAACTGGCTAGATAAGGGCTAGTGCTGCTGTCGTCTTGGCATGGAAGGAGGTGATGGGTTTTCGGTTTGGGTCTCAACCATTCGTGCCCTTCGGTTAAGGGGAAGAACATAGACCCTCCTTCACTCCATCATTAGAATAAGATGGTGAGAGAACAGAACAGGCAAAGCAGACACAGATATAGAACAAAATTCAGGTGAGAAAGCTGCAGCACCACTCAGTCTGGATAAAGACTTAGGGACCCCAGCATGGGAAATGTGGAGCCTCAAACGTGGGAAGAAGATCAGACCAGACCAGAGCAGAATATGTTTCTTCATTTGTCTTGGCTGTCCTGGTTAAGGGAATTCACACTTTGCTTTGGAAGGACAGACAGTCAATTCAGGAACCCTGGATATACTTCCTAGTACCTTGTTTCTAGTGATGGGGGGGATTAATGATGCTGTTCTCATGACAGACCTTGCCATCTTTCATTCTCAAAACGTTGTCAACTTAAGAAAACACTAAGTTAAACAACGCTGGGTCTTGTTCATTTTAGATACCTGGACTGAGTGGACCCAAGGTTATGACTTCCAGAGTAGACAGAAATGAGGTGTACAATACTTAACGTCAAGCATTCTTCATCTAGATGTCCATGGATTTACATTCAAGAGAAATGACAAGTCACTGGAAATCCATACAGAATTCTGTGTCTCTCTGTATGTGTGCATTTTCAAGGTCAGGCAATCAATAGCCTTCCATATATTCTCAGAGATCTGTCACCCTAATGGGGTTTAAGCAACACAGCTTTTTAGAATACTCTCAAAAAATTTATTACTTTTCTAATACATAAATAATACATTGTTGAAGTTTTAGAAAATGCATATGAACGAAAGAAAAAAAATACACCCCAAATTACTTATTTAGCTATTCCTCCAGTTTTAGATATTAAAAAATTATGTATGGATATAAATATGTACACACAACTGAAATATACATATATACATATTATTTATACTATATATTCTTAGAATAAAATAATTGGATATAACTGAACTTTTTAATTAATTTTTATTGGAGTATAGTTGCTTTACAATGTTGTGTTAGTTTCTGCTGTACAGCAAAGTGAATCAGTTATACATATACATATATCCCTCTTTTTTGGATTTCCTTCCCATTTAGGTCACCACAGAGCATTGAGTAGAGTTCAACCAAATTTTTTTTTTGCTTGCGTTGGGTCTTTGTTGCTGCGTGCGGGGGCTACTCGTTGTTGCGGTGCACAGGCTTCTCTTCGATGTGGCTTCTCTTTTTGCCGAGCACTGGCTCTAGATGCGCGGGCTTCAGTAGTTCTGGCTCATGGGCTCAGTAGTTGTGGTGCATGGGCTTAGTTGCTCCGCAACATGTGAGATCTTCCCGGACCCCGGATCGAACCCGTGCCCCCTGAATTGGCAGGTGATTCCTAACCACTGTGCCACCAGGAAAGTCCCTAACCAAATATTTTTAAGTTGTGTTTTGCCTTTTTAAGTCATATATGTCTTTTCTTATACATTTACATAACCATCCTCAATGACTGTATGGAATTCCATTGTATAAATGTATCATAAATTTATTTAAGATTTTAAAAGATATTTCCCTATTATAAATGATAATGATATGTATCTATATTTTTGCCCATTTATCCAATTATTTTTAAGGATAAACTCCAGGAAGTAGACTTTCTGAGTCACTTTTTAAGTCTTCTAATATTTTGTCCAATTACTTTCCAAAAAATTTACACTCTTAAGAGCAGTGTAAGAGAGTGCTGCTGTCCCTATTCCTTTGCCAACATTGGGCATGATCATACATTTTATATTTGTTAATAAGATTGCTAAAAAAAGGAACTTCAATATTTATTAGCATTTATTTGGTGATAGTGAGGTTAAATATATTTTAACATTTTCTGTGGTTATTTATATCCTTTCTTTTAAGAATGAACTTTTTAAAAATATCCTTGGCCCCTTAAAACATTACTTTAAAAAAAAATACTTTATTTTCTTTTTTTCTTTCTTTTCTTTTCTTCTTTTGTTTTTTTTTTTGGCGGCGTTGGGTCTTCGTTGTAGCACGTGGGCTTCTCTCTAGTTGTGGTGTGCAGGTTTTCTCTCTCTAGTTGTGGCGCGGGCTCCAAGCACATGGGCTCTGTAGTTTGCCGCACACGGGCTCTCTTGTTGAGGCGCGGGTTCTCTTGTTGAGCCATGGGCTCAGTATTTGTGGCATATGGGCTTAGTTGCCCCGTGGCATGTGGGATCTTAGTTCCCCAACCAGAGATGGAGCCCACGTCCCCTGCATTGGGAGGCAGATTCTTTACCACTGGATGATCAGGGAAGTCCCAACATTACTTTTTTCCACTGATAAGAACTTTTTCATATGAATCCTTTGACATATGTGTTGTACATAAATTTTCCCAGTGTGTTGTTGGCTGAATATTTTGTAGAAAAGAAATTTTGACCTGTTATGTAGCCAAAGCTTTAAATTGTTTCATTTAAGTAATGTCCCTCCATGTTACATTTAAATAAACATAAGATTATATAAACATTCATCCATATTTTCCTCTAGAGACTTCATAGTTTCTTGTTTACATTTCATCTTTCTATTTCTATACCACCCAGATTTTCTTTAGGTTGTTCATGGTAACGAATGATCCCTAAATTTTAATGGCTTGTAATCATACATATTTATTTCTCACTCACTTTGCATATTGGCTGTAGGCTAGCTTTGCTACTGGTCTAGGTGTGCTTCGTTCTGGGACCGCACCTGAAGGAGCAGGCTCTATCTCCTGCCAGAGGGACAAAGAGCCATGGTGGAACCATGCAATGGCACATTGAACTTCTACTAGGATGTGGCGTATTCACTGACCAAATCAAGTCACGTGGCCAAGTCTATGCCATGGGACGTGGAAGTATAATCTCATAGGAAGAGCAGTCGACAATTCAGAACTAAGTATAACTTACCATATGTTTATTGGAGGGTGCTAGTGAGTTTATTATTTTTTATTTATTTATTTATTTTTCTAAGTACTTAACCAGTTGTTTCAATACCACTTATTAATAGTCTTATTTTCCATGCTGCTCTGTGATGCTACTCTTATCACATGCCACTTTCTTTTAGATCCTTCTTTTAGTTCCTGGACATTCTGTTGGGCTGTACAGTTAAAGTCACCTAAGGAAAGGTTCATTTTATTTCCCTTTATTTAATAAATGTCTTGAGTATTCTCTGTGTTTATTATTCTAGTTGAATTTTTGAAAACCTGTACCATTTATTTTCAAAAAAAGTCCTATTGAAATTATGGTTGGATTGCATTGTATGTTTGGGTTAATTTGGAGGAGAACTAATTTGTTTGCAATACTAAGTCTTCTCATCCTTGAACAAAGTGTGTTATTTTATTTGCCCAAACTATGTTTTACGTTTTCTTAGAGTTTTGTAGGTATGACAAAGTGTGTCTTAAACTTAATTTCAAGAAATTTTATAGTTTTTGATACTTTTATGAAATAATTCCCTCCCATGATATTTTATAAATGATTTTAACTAGTATATAGGAAAGATATTATCTTGGTTTATATTTATTTTCTAATAAAATTAGAACGCTGAACTCATTTACTTATTTAATAGTTTTTAGTTTATTCTCTTTGGTTTTTGAAACCAAATAGTTATATATATTTTTTTCTGAAATTTACATATTATTTCTTTTTCTAACTTACTGCACTGACCCAAAGTTCCAAGACAATACTGAATAATAGTGGTTATTTCAGGAATCATTTTCTTACTCCTGATTTTAGGAGAGGAAATCTTATTGATGTTTATGAACTGTTCTTCTAACTCTACTGTTAGGATTGTTTAGCCAGACATGTAGTTGGATTTTATCAAAGTGTTTTCTTTTTATACTTAAAGATCCTCACAGAGTTTTTATCTTTGGATCTATCACCATGGTGAATCAGATTGATGATTTCATGTATTGATCTATCCTGTACGTCTGGAAATAATGCTCACTGGACATGGTGTGATATTCTTGTCTATATACTTTTATTTATTTTGTTATGATTTTTAAAATGACTTTTGCTTCCATATTTAATATTGTAATATCTTTAAATTTCCTTTTTAGGGTATTTTTGTTAGATTTTTTATGGTGTCAGAGTTATACTGATTTTAAAAAATTAATTAGAGGGTCTTCCTCTTTTTCTAAATTTCAGAACAGTTTGAAGAGTATAGATACTTTCATAAAAGAACCTCCCCTGTTGGGCTTCCCTGGTGGCGCAGTGGTTGAGAGTCCCGTGTACTGCAAAAAAAAAAAAAAAAAAAGAACCTCACCTGTAATAGTCTCTGGTCCTAAAACATGTTGCGGAAAGCTTTTTTTAAAAAAATTTCTTACAGTCATTCATGTTTTTGACATTTGTACTTCTCAAGTCAATTTTAGTGATTTATAATTTCCAACACATTTTCCCACCTAGTTAAGATTTTAAGGTTAATTGTCATAGCATGCACAGCAAAGGAAACTATCAATAAAATGAAAAGGCCACCCACTGAATGGGAGAAGATCTTTGCAAACTCTGTGTCTCATAAGGGGTTAATATTAAAATATACAAAGATGTTATACAATTCAACATCAAAAAACAAACAACCCAATTATAAAATGGGCAGAGGACATGAGAAGACATTTTTTAAAAGAAGACATACACATGGGCAACAGAAACATCAAAAGATGTCACCATCACTAATCATCAGGGAAATGCAAATCAAAGCCACAATGAATATCACCTCATACCTGTCAGAAAAGCTATTATCAAAAAGACAATAAATAACAAGATTTAGTGAGGATGCAGAGAAAAAGGAACTCTAGCACACGGTTCATGGGAATGTAATTTGGTGCAACCACTATGGAAAACAGTATGAAGATTCCTCAAAACATTAAAAACAGAATTATTATATGATCCAGCAATTTGACTTCTGGGTATTCTTCCAAAGAAAACAGAAACACTAGTTTGAAAAGATATAGGCCCCTCTATGTTCATTGCAGCAGTATTTACAATAGCCAAGATATAGAAGCAACCTAAGTCCATCAATAGATGTGGTATATATACACAATGGAATATTACTGAGCCATAAAAAGAATGAAATTCTGCCATTTGCAATAACATGGATGGACCTGGAGGGTATCACGCTCAGTGAAATAAGTCAGCCAGAGAAAGACAAGTACCATATGATTTCATTTATATGTGGAAGCTAAAAAGCAAAACAAATGAGCAAACATAACAGAACAGACTCATGGATACAGAGAACAAATATGTGCTTACCAAAGGGGAGGGAGTGGGGAAGAATGGGTGAAATAGGTGAGGGAGATTTAGAGGTACAAATTTTCAGTTAGAAAAAAAAAATGAGTCACGAGGCTGAAATGCACAGCATGGGGAATATAACCAATGATATTGTAATAGCTTTGTATGGTGACATATGGTAACTATACTTATCATGGTGATCATTTTATAATGTATAGAAATATTGAATCACTGTGTTGTGCACCTGGAACTAACAGCGATGTAGGTCAATTATACCCCAGTTAAAACAATATGTAGACACTGGGAGGAAATGAATCAAAATGATAATGATGGTTATCTCTGGGCGGTGGGGATTATGAGTGATTGCTAATTTTTACTTTATGCTCTTATGTATTTCTAATTGTCTTCAATGAAACTGTATTGCTTGTAAAATTAGAAAGAAAACAATAAATGTCATTAAAAATGAAAAAAATTTAATTGACATAGCATCTAAGGTATCTTGTACCATTTAAAATATTTCATCTGCTGTAAATTTAAAATAACTTGGAAACTTTGATTTACAAGATATCTTAGATGGGAACAAAGCCAGAGGAAAGTTGTCAACTCTGTCTGCCACCAACAGATGGCGATAGGAGTCACTTTATATTATTAATTTCGTTTTAAGAACAAATGGACTTTGAAAGTCTTCCAGGGGCAGGAGAGGAATAAAGACACAGACGTAGAGAATGGACTTGAGGACACGGGGAGGAGGAAGGGTAAGCTGGGATGAAGTGAGAGAGTGGTATGGACTTATATATACTACCAAATGTAAAATAGAGAGCTAGTGGGAAGCAGCCGCAGAGCACAGGGAGATCAGCTCGGGTGCTTTGTGACCACCTAGAGGGGTGGGATGCGGGGGTGGGGGTGGGATAGGGAGGGTGGAAGGGAGACACAAGAGCAAGGAGATATATGTATATGTATAGCTGATTCACTTTGTTATACAGCAGAAATTAACACACCATTGTAAAGCAATTATACTCCAATAAAGATGTTTAAAAAAAAAAAGTCTTCCAGAACCTGATCTCTTCTGGAGACCTTTTTGCCATTCCTAACTTTATGTAATTGTGCCCTGTTTACTCCCTTTTTCCTCTGCTTCCCTCATTTCTTTCTTTCTCATTTCACTCCTCTCTCCCTCCCTCTTTCCCTTCCTTTCCTCCCTCCCTCCCTCCCTCCCTTCCTTCCTTCCTTTGCTTAGACTTGGAATGTGTTGTTCTTTTCAAAGAATCAGAGTTTAGATTAATTTTTTGACCGCCATTTATATCTTTAGCTCCTTGTTTTTAGATTCCGTACCTTTTCGCAGTTTTTTTGGAAGTTAAGCGCTTAGTTTATTTATTTATTTTCAATATTACTTAATAAAGAAAGCATTTAACTCCATAAATTCCACTACTGATTAACACCTTGACTCTATTTCATTAGTTTTTTTCATTCCATTAGTTTTGATACAATCTATTTTCATTGTGATTAACTTCTAAATAAGCTGTCATTGCAATTTTGACATCTTCTCACACATAATTATGTAGGATAGTTTGTTTTACATTCCAAGAGGGGGAGACTTCAATATCTAACTCCCTATGGTTATGAAGTTGTATAGGGTAGCAAAATTGTCACAACATGAAATGTTCATTGATGAATTAAGCATTTATAAAATCGATCTTGTCTTAATGGTCCTTTCACCGGTAAGACCAGGATCTTTACCTGGCCATCTGGTTGATCATGGCCATTTAGTTGATTATTGGGTGTTTTCCTGACACAACAAAACAAACACATTATATTTGATCAAAAAGAGAGCCTGCAGAAGTTTTAAGGTTGAAGGTCATGTTGGAGAACTGCTGGAATCACCCAAATTTCTTTGACAAATGAGGATCTGGCAGAATGCAAGTGAAAGAAGAGGAAAATCACAAGATGATGGCGTATAGTGTCAGGGGAGAAACTTCTAAAGAGAAAAGCATTGAAAGGACCCTTGGGAAACTGATAAAAGCTTTGATTTTTTTTGCAGCAAAATTTTTCTTTCTATTATTCAAACATGAGGGGTGTTGTATCATGAGATCACAAATTTGTCAGAATATGCCAAAATCAATATTTTTTGTTCTTTAATTTCATTAAATATGTAATAAAATAAATTTACCTTGATAATTTTTTGTTTCATTTTTCAAGATAAAATTCCACTCCAACTTTTCTTCAGTGCTTCTTATGAAGTTTTGAACTTCCTTTTAAGGAGATTTACTTTGAAAGGATTAGTCTCAGGATCAATTATCCTCAAGGAATGTCTATTATTAAGAAATAATTGTACTGAATTTGTGCATTTTATTATTATATGTTTTATGTTTATAAATTTTCCATAATTTCCAGGAAAATGTACTCCCTCCTCACCTCATTTTAAAAGTTAAGCTTACTCATTTTATGAGTTAAATCCTTTATATTTTGTTTATTTTTTGTCTAGTTTATCTTCTAAAAACAATAATGGTATGTTGACATTTCACAAAATTACAGCGTTTGTGTCAGTTTTTCTTTGTATTTCTAAGAGGTTTTTTTTCTTTATATACTTAAATGAAATATTTGTAAGCAACAGAACCACTCAAGAAAGTTACACACTTATTTTAAATTTTAGTAGTAGCTAACATTAAATGTTTCATGCATTTTTTTGTTCCTAAAAGGCTGTGGGAATTGATTAAGTATTTGTTGAATATTGCACCCTATCTTCATTTTGAATTATATCCCTTGTTACCATAAAAGGTTCCCTTTTGGCACATCTAGTGTTTTTTCCCAGATTTCTTTTTCATCTAATATTCATTTTTCATTTATACCACATCTTCTTGTAGTCTTTTGTTTTTTAAACACGTTATATCACTTTTATTTTATATTTATATTTTGTGAAAAACGTACAGTTGACCCTTGAAAAATGTCTGTTTGAACTGCGGGGATCCTCTTAGAGGTGGATTTTTTTCAATAGTAAAACTATGGTACTACAGGATCCCTTGTTGGTTGAATCCAAGGATGCACTATCTCGGATGTGGAGGACTTGAGGATTCAGAGAAACGATGGATATAGAAGACCAACTCTAAGTCACACGGAGATTTTCCACTGTGTGCAGAAGGTGGGCACCCCTAGCCCCCACGTTGTTCAAGGGTCATCTGTAGTTTTTGGTTTAACACGTTTCTGTAGCCTAATTTAAGAGTCTTTGCCTCTCTTTTGGGCCTTTATCCCATTTACTTCTGTCATTATAGTAAATATTACCCCTGTCATCTTCACTCATGTTTCCTGTTTTTTATTCTTCCTTGCTATCTCCATTTTTTGTCTTTTGCTCTATGGACTATATCGACTTTGCTTTTATATTTGTCTGTGTTTAGAGGCTAATGTAACATGTAAATTCTCGTAGAGGTTATCTTTAGTGTTTCAGATTTGTTCTGTGATTTTTTTTGTAATTGCAGGGTCAGGAGCAAAGGGGTATCTTTGGACTCCCCAACCCACCATCTCCCATTTGAGGCAAATATTTAATACAGTTTACTTCCCCCTTCTTCACAGGCTTTTAAGTACCTGATATTATTACATTGTTACTTTTACATTCACTTTCAGTTTTAAAAGTAGATTTAAAACAGTTACTTAGACCTCACTGTTTTGACAAATCTCAGTGTTTATTGCTGGTTTCTTTATGATAGTTCCATTCCTGAGGCTTTTTAAATTGGAATATATAATTAGGTAATTTTTAAAAAATAGATTTATTTTATTTACTTATTTATTGGCTGCATTGCATCTTCTGTGGCTGTGCATGGGATTTCTCTAGTTGCCGAGGGCTTCTCATTGCGGTGGCTTCTCTTGTTGCGGAGCACAGGCTCCAGGCACGCAGGCTTCAGTAGTTGTGGCACATGGGCTCAGTAGTTGTGGCGCACGGGCTTAGTTGCTCTGTGGCATGTGGGATCTTCCTGGACCAGGGCTGGAACCCGTGTCCCCTGCATTGGCAGGTGGATGCTTAACCACTGCACCATCAGGGAAGCCCTAGGTAATTTTTTTTTTAAAAAAAGGCATATTTTCTGAGTTCATGTTCATATGAGAATGTTATTGTGCTGTCTTTACATATAAATGACTACTTTCTTGGTATAAAATGCTTAACATTTAAAATTTCTGTAAAGTGGTAAGTCTTTAGTGCATCACTGTTTTCTTCCTTTACAGCTTCAGATCTTGCTTCTGTTCTGTTTTTCCTCTTCTTTAGTAGCACTTAAAAAAAATTATATCTTTGTTCTCCATCCTCCATCTTCCATGATTATCATATTTTCTCTCTTCATCTCAATCTCTTTGTCCTTTTATTCTAAATTCCGGGAGGTATTCTTAAGTTTGCTGTCCACATCACGTACTATCACTTATTGTCTGTAATGTTGATTTTAATTCTTCTACAACATTTTAAATTTCCTTGAAATCTTTTGTGTCACTCATTTCCCTTTTTATTTTTTTCTTTTGCCTATTCATCTTTATCTTTTCTTAGGATACTCTGATCATCATTTATAGAGCCTATTTTTTTGTTTTTTTGTCCTTTGAGAATCCCAACAGGAAAACTTTCAGTTTTCTTCTGAATTATGGAGTAGCTCATCTTCAGAGGCAAGTTGTTCCCTGGATCCCTCCTCTTTCCAGGTTTCTTGTTGTTTAGGTGTGCCTTTTCCTCAGATGAATTCACTACTTTCCCTCTTACTTTGTGATAAAGTAGAGTGAAATTACAGGCTTATGGACATCTATATGTTCAGGAAAATGTAATGTTTCACTCTTATCTTAATGAAAAGAAAAATATTCCTCCTCTTAGTGTATATTTTTAGATATGCTGTTAATTGAAATCAATATAATAAAGTTTTTCTCCAGAAAAAAACCTTGTCTTTAATGGCCTCCTTCAGAGCCCTGCAGAGATAATTTCTGAAAGTGCTTTTATTGTATTTTGTTACAGAACTTTGCTTTAAAAAATAAACTTTATTTCTTAGAATAGTTTTATATTCACAAAAAAACTGCAGAGATAGTACAGAGAGTTCTTATATACTTCTCACCTAGTTTCCCCTATTATTAACACTTTACATTGGTATGGTACATTTATCACAATTAGCAACTAATGCTGATACATTACTATTAAGTAAAGGCCATACTTGATTTACATGACCTTAATTTTTACTAATACCATTTTTTTCTGTTCCAAGATCCCATCCAAGTTACCACATTACATTTAGTCATCATATCTCCTTAGACTCTTCTTGGTTGTGACAGTTTCTCAGACTTTCCTTGTTTTTGATGAGCTTTTGAGGAGTACTGGTTGGATATTTTGTAGAATGTCCCTCAGTTGGGATTTGCCTGATAACTTCCTCTTGATTAGAAGGGGGTCTTTGGTTTTTGAGAAGAAGACTACAGGAGTAGAGTGCCATTTTCGTCACATCATATCAAGGGTACATACTGTCAGCACAACTTATCACTACTTGACCTTGGTCTTGATCACCTGGCTGAGGTTGTGTTTGTCAGGTTTCTCCACTCTAAAATTAGTCTCCCCCACCCCTTTCCATACTGTGCTCTTTGGAAGGAATTCACTACATGCAGCTCACACCTAAGGAGTGGGGTGTTATGCTCCACCTCCTTGAGTGTGGAGTATTTACATAAATTATTTGGAATTCTTCTGCATAGGAAAATTTGTCTCTTCTAACTCATTTATTTATTTATTCAATCATTCATTTATATTAGTATTTGACTCATGAATATTTATTTTATACTTTGGATATGATCCAATACTACTAAATTAATTTTGTTACTCAAATTGTTCCAGCTTTGGCTATTGGAAGCTTTTTCAGTTGGCTTCTTTGACATACTCCCATCACTGTGGGTTTATTCATTCATTTTGAGTACTTCCTTATTTTCTGGTACTATAAGATATTCTAGGTTCATTTTGTATATTTTCTGCCTTAGCCCTAGAATCAGCCATTTCTCTAAAAAGCCCTGGTTCTTTTTACAGGATGATGAATAATTCTAGCTACCTCCCATTACTTCTCTGTAAACTGCCACTACCAAACCTTGCTTTAACTTTTTAAAAAAATTTATTTTATTTAAGTATAGTTGATTTACAATGTTGTGTTAGTTTCTGGTGTACAGCAAAGTGATTCAGTTATACATACATATATGTTCTTTTTCACATTCTTTTCTATTATGGTTTATTACAGGATATTGAATATATTTCCCTGTGCTATACTGTAGGACCTTGTTGTTTATCCATTCTATATATAATAGTTTTAACCTTGCTTTACTTTTAAAATAACATTTCCTTCAACAAAATGTCCTGATTCTATAAATGTGTCTGTTTATGTGTATGTATATTGTATGATCATTATGGAACATTTAAAAATTCAACAATGTCTATGGAGAAAACCCAAATATCCTTCTATATTCAATCACTGTTAACATTTTACCACACACACATTGTTACACATTTACACACACACGCACACAGTTTTATGAATAAAACTGTAATCATACTAGATATACTATTTTGTGATCTGCCTTTCCACTCAACAATGTATAATGAACTTTTCCCCATGTTCGTAACTATTCTTGAAGGTCATTATTTTAATTACCTGAAGAATATTAACCTTTTAGACACGTACATTTTAATCATTTTTGGTATTATAAATGACTATAATAAATACTCTTAAACATATCATTATACAAATACCTAATTTTTTATTTAGAATAATTTGTGGAAGTTCAATTATTTCGGATATGACCATTGTAAGGAGAATGATAAACAATTTCAAATTTCCTTCCAGAAAAGATAGCAACAATTTAGCTTCCTACCAACATTGAACATAAGCTGTTTTCTCTACATTCTTAGCAATACCAAGTATTGGACTAATTTTTAAAAATCATTAATTGATAATTAAAATGACATCTTGCTGTTCTTTTACATTGAATTTCTTTTATAACAAGTGTGTTTGAATAGTCTTTTCCGAAGTTACTTGCCCATTCATATTTCTTCATTTCTATATTGCCTATTAATTCCCTTGCCTTGCCCATTTTTTTGAGTTAGGTATTTTTATTTTTATTTCAAAATAACATTTTAATATAAAAATCTTTCAAAAACAAAGAAAAATACAAAGAAAAATAATTACCCATGATCTCATCACCCATTCTAAGTTTATTGCTATTATTTCCATTTTGATGTGTCTATTTACACACCAGAAATCAATATTTTACATTTTATAAATGGTTAATTAGAAAAATGGTACTGGACTCCTTGTTTTGTAGCCGCTTATTAATCACTTAATATTATATCATTAATATTTCCTTAGTCAACACACAATGGTCTTTTTCTACTTAAAAGAAAAGACCTCTTGAGAATTAGTTTCTATCCATCTATGTGCCTTTTCTGTGGCCATCCTTCGTCAGGAAGTCTGACTCCACTCAACAGGCTGATAAGGACCCAAACCTGGACCATCTCTTAAATCGATGACACCATTCTCTGTGTCACAAGGATTTCTATAGGATTAGCATTCACTGACTTCCTGGAATCATGAGCCACTCTGTTCCCTCGAGCTGCTTCTGCTGCTACCCTGCTGCCTTGGGGGCACGGCATAAGGACGGATGGCTACTCTCTGCTTTATCAGTACATTCCAATCATACATACAGGCTTGACTCTGAATTCCCCATAGCATAACCAAGATAGTGCTGCAACATTTCACAAAACTGAAGACTTTGAGATAAGAGACATTGAACACAGAGAAAGTTAAGATTAATTATTGGGCTATTCTCAAAGACCACAGATCCGAGTTCCTCCACCTGAGTCCCCATCTGGCACTGCCAAGGCCACTTCCTAAACTGGGTAATTCTGGTTGAGGTCCATCTCATTCTCATTTTCTCCAATGGTTCCTCTACTGGCTTTCTTTTTCATGGAGCCTCAGGTTCCCTCCCCACTGCAGGTACCCATATATCATCTCCAGATTAGTTTTCTGCCATAATGATTGACAGTTGCAGTGGCTGCTCCTCTCAGAAATAAAAATAAACCTAGCGCCCTCCCCACAGGGGTGAGGCTTGCTTTTGGGCACCCTTGCTCCCAACAGCTTGTAACGATCACTACGTTTTCTGGAGTCAAGTTTCAAAAAATTGAAATCCTGCTATAGGCTAGCAAAAATTCAAAAAAGATACAGGCATAAAGCGAATCATTGTGGTACCATTTGTAACTGCGAAAGGCTGTCCGTCAATAATGGGCTGACTGAATAAACTATGATACTGCCACATCATGGAGTATTATGCAGCTGTAAGAATAGTAATTCTAAATAATGCTAAAGAATGACCTACAAGATATGATGTTTAGTGAGAAAAGCAAGGTAGAGAAAAGTGTGCATAGTATACTAACACTTATCTAAGAAATGGGGTATATGAATGTATATGCATTTTTAATTATTTTAAAAAATTCATTAATAAACCATGAAATAAAATGGTTGCCTACAAAGGGAGGGAGGGAACAGACTGGAGGGAACATGGTAGAAGCTAGACTTCCCTAAATATACTTTGTTTACAGATTTAATTTTGGAATGATGTAAATATTTATACAATTACAAAATTAAATAAAAAATAAAAATGTAATCTCTAAACATCAAAATCAAAATGAAAACAAATGACTCTACATGTGTAGTGAGCTGGTGGCTTAACCAAGCATGGAGAAGTTATTTCAAGGGACTATAAGACAAAGGAATGTGACTGGACATCCCTTGTGGGATATACCCTAAGGACCAAAAGAACTACAAAAAATTTCTCTCCTTGTTCATTGAAAAGGTCTAGAAACAATGACCAACCCATAGCTACAAGTTGATGTTCACTTTATGGCATCTTGATGACGTTTCTCAGTGAAAAGAACCAGGGACCATTGGTGAAATGGTAGATTCCAGATCTAGTGCAGGAAGTGGTTATTATACCTGAGTATGTTTTCATACCGGAAAGTGAGGGTGCATTCAAAGATTCAAGAACCAACTGCAAAAACAGGAACAATTTGATCAATAAGAAGAGAAACAATGACAGTGGGGTGAGATATATTAAATATGCTAAAATTCATGAGTTCATCATGACACTAAAACAAATACCGTATGATCTTTTGGAGGATGTTGGAGAACCAACTCATAATTTGGAAAACATAAATAAAAGGAAAAAATGAAGAATTTAGCCAGCCTTTCCTGTACAGATATGCCTTAGGGCAACCAAAGAGTTGATCAGGGAAGATTTCATAGAAGTATCCAGCTGATAAATAAGGAAGGAGTGATAAATGACCACCATTTTGCAACACCTAATGAAATGGATCTAGGCAGAGATCACCAGTGGCTGCTAAAATTACAAAAAGAAAGACAAGCAGACACTATGTGCCTTCTGGTGGGAGTGTACAACACCGGCTATGAAGTATTCTTGCCCCCCCAAACAAACCCAAATCTACATCTAGCTACCAGCGTGTAGGAGATACTAGGTACAGAAGCACATGCTAAATGACACTGCTGACAAATGCTCTAGTTCTTCCAACAAATAAATTGCAAGAAAAAAAGGCAGGGGTCATGATCTATACAAACCAACTGTGAAAAAGTATTTATGAGACAACTGGGGAAATTTGAACATCAACTGAATATTTGATGATATCAAAGAATTAGTGTTAATCTAGGTGTGATGGTGGTGTTGTAGTTACATGCTACCTGTCCTTCTATATTAGAGATACTGACACACTTTCAGATGAAGTGATGTAATTTCTTAGACTTGCTTATAAATAATCTAGCCTGTGGGGTGAGGGAATGGGACAGTAGAGAAGAAATAAGAATGGGCTAGGGCTGGTGTTTTTTGTGTCTAGTAATGGGTATGTATATGCAGGCTTACTGCATTATTCTCTCTACTTTTGCATTGGTTTGGAATTTTTCATGTAAAAAAAAAAGGTAAAAAAAAAAGATTAAAAAACAAGAAGAAGGCCTTCCCTGGTGGCGCAGTGGTTAAGAATCTGCCTGCTAATGCAGGGGACACGGGTTCGAGCCCTGGTCTGGGAAGATCCCCCATGCCACGGAGCAACAAAGCCTGTGCGCCACAACTACTGAGCCTGTGCTCTGGAGCCCGCATGCCACAACTACTGAAGCCCGCGCACCTAAAGGCCGTGCTCTGCAACAAGAGAAGCCACCGCAGTCAGAAGCCTGCGCACAGCAACGAAGAGTAGCCCCCGCTCGCTGCAACTAGAGAAAGCCCCGCGCAGCAACGAAGACCCAATGCAGCCAAAAATAAATAAATAAATAAATAAATAAATAAATAAATAAATGTATAAAAAAAGAAGAAGGAGAATAAGAGGAGGAGGAGGAAAAGAGGGAGAAATACCCCTGTAGGTCTTCTTCAGTACTAAATTTCTGTCCCCTTAGGGTTCCTCCAGAAGCTTGTGGTGAAGAAAGAGGCTCTCAGGTCCTGTGTAAGGGCCTCTGAGCATTTATTTCTGGGCTCCTCTTGGGGGTCTTTGTGATTGAGAACATACACACTCACCTCCTATAATGTAGGAACCATGCCATCTAAGTCTATTTAGAAAAGAAACATTTCCATATAATATTCCAAGATGCAACTTTACCCACAACAGAGATAGCCTTTTACATAATTCTGTAGAATTGCAATTCTCAAAGAGTGTTCCAGGTCCCTCAGGATCCCTGAAATCATTTCGGGGATTCATACGGTCAAAACTATTTCCGTAATAATACCAAGATATTTTTGCCTTTTTCACTCTCATTCTCTCACTAGTGTATGGAGTACTTTTCTAGAAGTTTCATGATTCTAGACAACTGTATTCCTCTGGTGGCTAACAGGAGTGTGTGCTTGTGTGTTATTTTTGTGTGTGAACTCCGGTTTTAAAATTTTTTCAACTTAATATCCAATACAGTGAATAACAGTAGACACATGTAAACACAAGCTCTTTGGCGTTCCCAATCTTGCTGAACAGTGTCAATGGGTCTTGAGAGCAAAAGTTGAGATCCTCTGATAGAGTTTAGTCACTTGAAGCTACACTGATAGACATATCTGCTTCACAGTCATGTCTCTGATATACTATGTACAAAAAACATTGCATTTTGATCTTCTTAGACAAAGGAGTGTTGGGCCAATAAATCTAAGTCCACGTTCCTTCTTCTTACAACACACACACACACACGCACACGCACACACACAGACACACAACTAAAAAACTGATACTTTTTGCTTCCCAATATTCACCCATTTCCTACTCCAAGATTTCAAAACCACAGGACCAATTTCTTAGTTAAGGCTTAAAGCCAAACACTTGGGTTTTCTTTCTCCCCGGTGGGCTCTGCAAGAAATAACTTTTTCCTGTGCACATAGCCCACAGGGAATCTGGGCCTACTTCAGGCAACAGAAGCTCTACCTTCCCTTTCTGGAGCATATCTCCAGGGTTATGACCTTTATTTCTTACATCTGTAAAATAGGGCCAATTGTTTTTCTCTTGTTGAAATGATAAAATGGTACAATATGCTTATAATAATTCAGTTCTGCATACAATGTGTAGAAGAAAAGGCAGATTCACTCCACTGAAAATCACCTGAGTCTGTAAACAGCTCAACACATTTCTTTACTTTTCCTTTCAGTTAAGGTCATTCAAAGACTATCTCGGTTGGGTTTCTGGAAGGTCCTTCCTTTTCCTTCTCCTTCTCTCTTTTCTCAGCCCCTCTTCCAGCCCCAATATCTGTGATCTTTTCCAACCCTCAGTTCTTACCTCGGATTCACCCTCTGTTCTTAAGGTCTTCAAGGTTCTGAACATGGATCCCGCCTCTGTCCTGCTGGGACAACAGTAGGTCCTTACCGTGTGAGTAGAGGAGACAAGAAAGAGGCGGTGGAAACAAAAGATGGTCATACGTGGAAAGCATGTGGGGACTTCCCTGGCGGTCCAGTGGTTAGGACTCTGTGTTTCCACTGCACGGGGGTACGGGTTCGATCCGCGGTCGGGGAACTAAGATCCCACGAGTTGGGTGGTGTGACCAAAAAAAAAAAACAAAAACTGAAACAAAACCATGCAGCTCGAGGTGAGCGGTCACTGCCATCACTCACTGCACCATTTCAAGAGCTCTTGTTACCTGCAACAGTCCTCACTCGAACAATCTTTGTACCAATTCACTGACCAACAATTTTGTTTGTATCATCTCTACACGGCCCCCACGTTGTCACATGCCTCCTTATCTAGCTTAGGTTCGGTCACCATCATCCTTTCATTACAATCACTTCCTTACATATACTCTTAACTCCATTTCCTCTCTCTCCTTCCATTGAACTCACATGGCAAACCCCACCCTTGCTTAAACGCAATGCCCAGCTTGCCCTGAACAACGGAAAGTTATTGGATAAAGGACAACCTTGCTGACTGGTCTGACTGGTCTAATTAACTTCTGATCACAGATATCCAGTGGGCCCTCCGTACCTCCCAGCAACACCTCTCTATTTTCCTATTCAGTCCTCTCTTCTCCCCAAGTCAACTTTTTATATTTTAAAATCTGTCTTCAAACATCTAACACTAGAAAAACGATACAGGTTTGGTCTAAATCTAGATAGCCTGAGGAGTGAAAGGGGGTGTTCTTAATAATACTGGGGGGACAACAGATTAAAGAAGTATTGTTCCAGTCAAATCATATTTCCCTATCTGATACCCCTCACTTTCATCTGATGATTTCATGGCTCATTTCATGGGGAATATAGAAATACAGTAAATCCCTTACATATGAACAAGTTTCATTCTGAGAGCGTGTTTGTAAGTCCAACAAAGTTAGCCTAGGTGCCCAACTAACACAATCGGCTATTAGTACTGCGCTGTAATAGGTTTATAATACTTTTTGCACAAATAATACATAAAAAACAAACACAAAAAATAAAGACAACATTTTTAATCTTACAGTACAGTACCTTGAAAAGTACAGTAGTCCAGTACGACAGCTGGCATACAGGGACTGGCATTGAGGGAACAGGCAAGAAGAGTTACTGACTGGAGGAGGGAGAGGAGGTGGGAGATGGTAGAGCTGAAGGATTGTCAGCAATAGGAGATAGAGGGAAGCTGCAATTTCACTAATGCCTTGTGTGATTGGACATGTGAAAACACGTTCGCATCTTTGAAAGTTCGCAACTTGAAGGTCCGTACTTACTGTAGGGGACTTACTGTAATAGAAGAGAGCTCCAAACCTGCCAGTGACTTCATATGCAGCCACGCACTTGGCCTGCTTTATTCTTCCAGAGAATGATGTATTAGTTTCCCGTGGCTGCCATAACAACTTACCACAAACCTGATGGCTGAAAGCAACAAAAATGTGTTCTCTCGCAGTACTGGGGGCTAGAATTCTGAAATCAAGGTGTCAGCTGGACCACACTCACTGCAATGGCTCTGGGGAAGAATTCTTCCTTCCTAGCCTCTGGTGATTGCTGGCAGTCCTTGGCATTCCTTGACTTTGAGACACATTTCTCCCATCATTGTTTCCATCGTCACATGGCATTCTCCCTATTGGTCTCTGTCTCTATTTTAAGGACACTAGTTATTGGTTTAGGGCCAACCTGAATCATGTATGACCTCATCTTAACTAATTACACCTGCAAATAAGGTCATGTTCTGGGGTTCTGGGTGGACACAAATTTTAGGGGGACACTATTCAATCCAGTACAGATGGACTCTGTGCTCCTAAGTCTAGCCCCTCCACTTTGGCCTTTTGCATCCCTTCTCCATTGGCCTTTTCAAGGACCCTGTTCCTGCAATTCTTCTCTTTACTGCATAACAATTTCCTCCTCATTACTGTGTCATTCCTATCATTCTACAGACATGTTATCATATCGTCTGTATTAAAAACCCTTCCTGCATCTGATGCCCCCCTCCATCTACTGACCCACTTCTCTGCTGTTTATAGCAAAAGGCCTTGAATGAGTAACCTGTGCTCACCATCTATACTTCCTCTCTGCCTAAGTCTCTTGAACTCACTTCAGTCTAACTTTCAACTTTCCTGCTCCACCAAAACGGGTCCTGTCAGGGCCACCAAAGATCTCCGCGTTGCCAGATGCTATGATCAGTCCTCTTCTCACCCAGCCTCCCACAGACATTTAATGATCTGTCCTCTGTCTCTCACTTGGCTTTGGGACACAACACTCTCTTGATTCCCTCCTATTTCAATCACCCCTTCTCAGACTCCTTTGCTGGTTCCTCACCCTCTTCCTGACCTCTAAATGCTAAACTGCTCTAGGGCTCCGTCCTAGGCCCCCTTTCCTTCCAGGTCTGTGCCCAGCCCTTACCATTTGTGTGCTGACCACTGCCACCATATCTAGCCTCAGTTTCTGATTCACATTATTATTAGTATTATTTTTTTGTGGTACGTGGGCCTCTCATTGTTGTGGCCTCTCCCGTTGCGGAGCACAGGCTCCGGATGCACAGGCTCAGTGGCCATGGCTCACGGGCCCAGCCACTCCGCAGCACGTGTGATCTTCCCGGATCGGGGCATGAACCCGCGTCCCCTGCGTCGGTAGGCGGACTCTCAACCACTGCGCCACCAGGGAAGCCCCTCTGATTCACATTATTGAATCCCCATTCGCGTCCACTTGGATGTCTAAACATATCGCACAATTAGCATGTTCTAAAACTGAACTATTGATTTCCCCACACCCAGGCCTAATACAAATACAAATACCTACCAATCACATTTCTCCCCAGTTTTCCACGTCTCAGTAAATGGCACCTCCATTCTCCCAGACACTCAGACCAAAAATTTAGGATTCTTCTAAGTTCCTCATAGCCCACTCATCCCCCTCTACACCTCCCATCCAACCACTTCTCTTTGACACTTTCCCGCTTAGTCCACACCACGAGGATCTTATACCTGCACTTCCGGCATGGTGTCCAGCAGCCCTGTTGTTCCTCTTCATTCCAGTCTCTACCCGGGAGCCAAGTGATCCAACCATATCATCCCCTTGTTCACAGCTTCCCCAATGACCTCTCACATCACTGAGAGTGGAATCTCAGTTCTTTACATGGCCTACCAGGTCCTATCTATCTACTATCTATCTATCTATCTATCTATCTATCTATCTATCTATCATCTGGTCCTCCGTTAGCTCCCGGCCTGACCTCTACCTGTGTTCTGGCTCACTCAGCTTCAGCCACCATGCTTAATGGCTGGACCTTGAACATACCAAGCTTCTTCAGCCCCAGGGCTTTGCCTTTGCTGTTTTCTCTGACATTCTCTGTCCTCTGATTTGCTTTGTGTTCTCTTTCACTTTCTTTTGGGTTTCAGCTCAAATGTCATCACCTTAGTGAGGTCTTAGCTAACCACCTTATCTAAACCAGTATGCTCTTCCAAGCATACACCCATGTCAGTTCCTTTCTGTCTCTTTAACTGGCTTCATTTTTCTTTGTGGTTATCAGTCCGGGAAATAATATTACATATGTATGTTGTTTTCTTGTTTTCTTCACTGTCTCCTCCACTGTACTGTAAGCTCCTTGAGGGCAGGACATTATTAGTTTTGTTCAGTGAGAATCATAACTGACGTGCTGTAGACGCTGAATAAGTATGACTTTACTTCAATTACTATCGTTATTATCATTACCATTGAAGTAAAATGTTTTAAAATGAATGCTAAAAATAAAGTTTAGTTAGTAACAAGGGTTTCTATGTGGCTTGAAAACAATACTCAGTTTTGATTTAATGCCTTTCTACAGGAATCTTGAACATTCAGACATATTAGTGACACATACAAGTTTGAAACTGGTAGTAGTAGTTGTAATATTAATTATAACAGATACCATTATTCAGCCGTTATTAGTGGCAGGTGCCTTGCATGGATTATCTTATCTAATTCTCCAAAAACTCTATAGGTTAGCTATCACCTCAATTTACAGACGTAGTGTGGTGGTTTGAAAATATGTCCACAAGTTCTCTGATGGTCCTCCCTTTAGAAGGTGGAAGCTAACTCATCTCTCCTTGAGCGTGGGCTCAGCTAAGCTGCTTCTGATATCCGTAACCTACAGAAACTGTGAGCTAAGAAATACCTTTTGTTTTAAGCCACTAAGTTTTGGGGATAATTTATCGTGTAGCAATAAATAACAAATATTTTTGGAAATGGAAGGACAGAGAGGTTAAGTAAAGAGTGTCATAGCATACACCTAGCGGTGATGAGGCAGGAATTGGAACCCAGGCGATCTGAATCTAGAGCAGAAATGTTCAACCGTCCCACTATACAGGAGGTCAAGATCAGGTCTCAAGTGATATCAGAAGGAGAAGATTGCCGCTTTCTAATGTGGTAGTGGCTCTGTCAGGGCAGTGGATACAATCTGTCCTTGGATATTAAACTGGCTGTTCTTGGTCTATTGCAAGGCCATGTTCTAGGCAGCCACTGCCCTTGCTTCTAAGTTCCCTTTCTGCCCCAGGCTTGTTCTAGAATATAGTGAATATCTATCTTCCCAGCATCCATTCCCCTGTTCCTTTGGGCTTCTGCTCATCGTCAATTCCAAGCAGGTAGTGCTGGTAAAACTACCAGTTATTCTGGTCTTCCTGCCCCATAGGTGGGCATGTGACGTAAGCTGAGCACTGTCAGTGACTGGCTACAGTAATTGGGCCAAGACAAGAACATATGATGTACATCAGCCGAGCAGAGCCTTTCCCTGGGATTTCGAAATACTCTATGAGGTCTTTAAGCTGGGATGATGTGAGCTGCCAGGTGCCATATTCTCAGATGCCTGGAGGAAGTCCATCTTCAACAGGAAAGGGTCCAGCATCGGGGGGAGAGGCAGAGTGAGAGACTCCATTTTATATCCTTTGAGACCTTGAATCCAGCCAACGCTGAGAGCAATTCCATCTTTTTCTAATCTACGTGAGTCAGTAAATTCTCTCTTTGTTTTAAATTAGTTTGAGTTTCTATCAGCTGTCCTTGATTATGACTAGTATGAAGAGTCTATCCCACTTTGTGGAAGATAGTAGTTAACTTCCATTCTCCATGAGCAACAATGGTTGTATGTCATCCGAAGAACCTGGAGCAGCTCTGTCCATTGGTTGGGCTGACCTTCCCGCAGAGGGTGAAGAACCTTCTCTTCATCCTTTAGGAAGCTTTTCCAGAAGCCAGCAATGGTCTGGGGGCAAGCTCAAAATAAAATGGTGTTATGGGAGGGCTTCCCTGGTGGTGCAGTGGTTGAGAGTCCGCCTGCCGATGCAGGGGACACGGCTTCATGCCCCGGTCCTGGAAGATCCCACATGTTGCGGAGCAGCTGGGCCCGTGAGCCATGGCCGCTGAGCCTGCGCGTCCGGAGCCTGTGCTCCGCAACGGGAGAGGCCACAGCAGTGAGAGGCCCTCGTACCGCAAAAAACCAAAACAAACAACGACAAAAAAACATGGTGTTATGACAGATGGGGCGCTCACTCAGTTTAAAACCTTAGTCATCTCTGTATCCTTTCTTTCCTTAGTTGCTCACCCCCTCCCTCAATTCCAAACACACACACACACATCCTGTTAGTCATCAAGTCCTGTGGATGTGGATCAAATACTTTATGGAAGTAGGTGGAGTAGCCATAAGGAAAGTCTGTGGCCAGCGGGTCCTTCCTTCAGAACATCTTGTAAATCCAGTTTTTCTTCTTCATTTCTACCTCTATCACCGTGGTCCACTGCACCTGGTCTCCCTGCCTCTAACCTCAACCCCTGCAGTCCATTTTTCATATTTCTTCTAGAATTTGTCTTCTAACACAACTTTTGATTGCCACATGCTTTTGATGGATTCAGAAGTCTTCAACCAGTTTTCCACTGCGGACTAGCTAAATTGCAAGCTTCTTAGCTTGGTATTCAAGACTCTCCACGAACAGAGCCACGTTCATTTTACAATGTGCTGTGACTTCCACGAATCAATCTTCTAGTCTTCTAACGTCCATCCCATTGCAGCACTGCCCACCATCTACACTTACCTCTTTCTCCAAAGTCTCTCCTTTTCTATGAGTCTTCGAGGTCCATTACAACACTATCTCCTCCATAAAATACTCCCCGAGCATGCCAATCCGCAGTTAGTATCTCCTTCTCTGAACTCCGTAAACAATTGTTGTCTAGATGAAGGTTTTTTCAAACTGTGCTCACATCCCCAGGGAGTTCTTGGCCAGCACAAGTGAAGTTTTTGGTGTTTTTGTAAAACTACTGATTATATATTCAAATTTGGTTGAGCGTATTATTTCCAAACCCAGTTTCTTTCTTGTCTTCTACTTCCAAATTACATCCTCATGCTATGGTGGTGCATTTATTCCCAAGTACAAATTAAGGATCATTATAATTTGTTTTGTGACCTACAGATAGAGAGCTGCTTATTATTATTATTATTTAAAACAATCACCATGGGGAAAATATCAGTATGAAAAGGGAAGAGAACTGCTATGACAATCTCCACAGTTTCTAAACCAAATACACTTTCTTATTTATTTCCACACCCTCACCCTTCCCCCCATCATAGTAATATGGGATTTTAACTACAAACTGGTATAAAATCTGTTGTATTGGTATAATCTACAAACATTCATTGTGTACCCACTCTGCCAGGAATAGGAATAGTGATCACATTGCCATGCTTGTGATACAAAGATAAACAAGCCGCTGCAGGAACAGTTTTCCAGATGGATTCAGTGTGGAAGGACATTCTAGGCAGAGGGAACAGCATATGCAAACTCATGTGTCCTGGAATGAGCCAGACATGAAAACCCTGTGGTCCAGATTCTGTGGAATTTTTAATTGAAAAATGTGGTGACTTTTAAAAATTTGATAACGTCTGGATTAAACCCTTCCTCTTGTTATAATTCCCCTTTGCCATCTCCCTCTCCATAAGGGCAGTTCAGGGTTCAAGTACAGACACAAATAACTTTATGGAATTCTGCTGGGTTAGGCCACTTCATGTATACAGTGATCCTCTCTTCAATTCTCATATCACCTTAGGTGTGTATTACCATCTCCAATTTAGAGATGAGGAAAGCAAGGCTCAGATGGGTAAAGTAACTTGTCCAAAGTCTCACAAATAGGAAAAGACGGAGGGAGGATGTGAGTTAAGTCCACATCACAGCTGGAGAAAGAGACCAACTGGGCATTTTTTGGGCTGGGATGAGGAAGACCTTTCTTCCAATTTCAGAACAGCCTGCCTTCCCAAGTCCTCAGTCAACTGCATCTTTAAACAGAAAGGTGACCACTTGTCCACAGTGAAGTAGGAAGAGGTAACTTAAGAACTCATTTGGATTTCAGAGTCCCTCCAGCTCTGGAGCCTATCACATAGTAGGAGCTCCTTTTGGCTGAGCGATTGAATCCGCCTCACGTGCGCGTGTTTCATCTCTCCACTTGGATTCAAACTCCCTTGTGGGCAGGGTCCCCGTCGTGCCTACCAGGGACACGGTGCAGTTGGGTAGACATTGGAAGATGTTTGTTGAATAATGGATGAGTGAATGAATGGGGGCTGGGGGTGGTTGCGGGAAGGCCACGCCCGGCTCTAAAGACTTTCCAGGGTTGACCGGGGTGCAGTACTGGCTCTCTCGGGCGCCTCTGGACGGGCCATTGCGTCCCTCCTCCTGTGGCCTCCACATCTCACTAACCAGACTGGAGGGAGGGGCTATGCAGCTGGGGAGGGCCGCGTCTCCCCGGGCGGCGCCCACTCCCTCGTGGGGGTTGGGGGCGAGAGGGGAGGCCCCCGGGCTTGCCGAGCCTGCCGGCGGCCCCTTCCCCGCCGCGCCCCGAAGCCCTCTACCTGCCTCCGGCCGCCCCTTCGCAGCCGGGGCCGGGTGCGCCCGGCGGGTACCTGGCCCGCCACCCCCGGGGGGCCCCGCCGGCCGCCTCCGGGGCTAGCCCGGGGCGGCGGGGCGGGCCCGGGCGCTCCCCGGCTCCGGGACTGGTCCCCTGGGGCGCGGCCGGGCAGCCGCCCCCGCCCCCCCCGCCCGGGGGGCCGGGCCGGGCTCCCGGGGGGCGGGGACTCGCCCAGTGGCAGCAGCGTCCGGGCCGGCGGCGGGCGCGGGGCGGCTTCCTGCAGGCGGCGCCGGGGCGAGCCGTTGCCCGCCGCAGCCGCCGCCGCCGGGTCGCCGGGTCGTGGGGGCCGCAGCGCTCGGGCCGCGTCTGTGCCTCCCGGGCGCGCTGCGCGGCCGTCGCTGCTGCCCGCGCTCGTGCCGCCGCCGCCGCCGCCGCTGCCGGTTACGCCAGCCCCGCCGCCGCCCGCTCTGATTCTGCGCATAGGCAGCCCCCAAGCCTGTCATTCTGCAAAAACACAGTTTACTCAACACACCACACACACACTCACACACACACGCGCGCACACACACACGCGCACACTGCCCCCCTCGCGCACACGCACGGAGGGCGCGAGCGAGCAGACGCGCACACCCGGCGAGCCAAGTTCCGCAGCCTGGCATGGCTTCTGGGGACCTTTACGAGGTACGGGGACGTGGGTGCGCGGGCCGGCCCCAGCCCGCGGGCGGCGGGCGGACGGCGGGCGGCGGGGACCGGGCCGGGGCCGGGGCCAGGCGCGAGCCGGAGTTGCCGAGCCCGCGGCGGCGGCCGGAGGGCGGCGGGGGCCGGGCGCGCCTCCCGCCCGCCGCCCGCCCGCCCTCCCGCGGCGCCCGCGCCCGCTCCCTCTTTCTCTTTCTCTCGCACACACACTCTCTTACTCCATCTACTTTGCGGCCTTGGAGGGGAAGGAGGAAGCCGGGCGGAGCCGGGGCGGGGGAGGTAGCGGTCCCGGGGAGGTGTTTCTCGCCCGACGAGCCGCCTCGAGTGCAGAAAGTACAGGTAAAAGTCGGCGCCGGACGTGCCGGGAATGCGGGGGGCCGCGCGGCGGCCGGCGGGGGTGCGGGGCCGGGGGTGCGCGGCCCGGGGTGGGCCGGGGGCGCGGGAGGGGATGGGGGCGGGCCGACGGAGCGGAGCCCGGCCGGGCCGAGGCGGGGTCCTGCGGGGGCGGCCGCGGGGGGGGCGGCCGGGTGGGGAGTTCGGGAGGCACCCGCCAAATCGCTCCCCAGGGCCACCAGGCCACCTCCCCCCTCCTCCCACCTGCTGCCCCCGCCACGGGCTCGGGGCTGGGGCGTGGGGGCGGTCCTTGCGGGTGTCGTGCTCACTGGGGGCGAGAGGGGGCGCTGTAGAGGGCCTTCGGTGGAAGGAAGAGCACATGGAAGGCGGAGGTGGGTGGTAGCACGTTGCTAGAGGACATGGGATGTGAGCCCAGCTTCCAACGCTCTACGTCACCCTCGGTGGATACCTGTCTCCAGGTCCACACAGGTTAGTGGCCAGCATCGGATACTTTGAAAGCGTCTCAAAAGTGCTCAACGAAGCCATTAGTCTGGCATCTTTGAAACAGTGGATAAATAGCCATGGCCTCTGGGAGCTAGGTTTTACTAGCTCTGGATACAACAGTTACTGCTTTTGGATTCCCGACAAGTGGACAAAACAAGAAACAACCCCCTTTCCCTGGGGAGAATGCCCGAAAGAGCTGTTGGCCCCAAGAGAAGGTTCAGGATAAGGAAGCTAAGAGACCTGCCATCTTCATCCCAAAGGCCTGCTGATCCTCCGAGAAGCAAGTCAGAGTTCAGCCTGGACCTGGACTCCCCTGCGCTTAAATCGATTAACACTAGCCCTGGTTCTCAAGGCTTTTGGTTAAATTGAGATGAGCACCCCAAGGGGTGGAATTAGCCTTCTGGGTAGGAGACCATAGGGGTGATTCACCCACAGTGAGGTTTTTTTCCTTTGGGCTTTCTGGACAGCTGAAGCTTTTTCAGGTGGTGGATTTGCTGGCGGGTGTGAGAGAGGAAGAGTGGAGAACAGGCAAGGTAGCATCTCAGCTTCCTGTGAGTCCAGGGTCTTTTGGTTGATTCTGGATTTGGTGAGGCGCAGTCTTGGACCACTAGTGGGCTCAGGTGTCATGAGAGGACACTCCAGTCCTATGGAGAGGTCCATGTGGCGAGGAGTTGAGACCTCCTGCCAACAACCAGCACTAGCTTAACAAGCTTGTGTTTGTGAGCCACCTTGGAAGCAGAACCTCCAGCCCCAGTCAAGCATTCAGATGACCACCGCACTGGTGAACATACTGACTGAAACCCCATGATATTTGCTGGGGCTGAACCATCCAGCTAACATGCTCCTGGGTTCCTTGAAAGAATGATGCAGGTTGACCTCTTCTCTACCCTACTGCCTTCCTCATCCCTGTGCTGACAGAGAAGATGAAGTTGGGTAGAGACCTGGTGAAGAACTTTGGCAGGTTGTGCCCAATGGGTCATCCAAGCACTTTTGCCTATTTTAAGATGGTGGAGCAATTTCTGAAACCAAGAAAGTTGAAGCACAGTAAAATGGGATGTTTGATTGAGCTTCCCGAAGTATAACCAGCACTATTAGGGCATTGGCCAAAAGTAGATAGTTCAGGGGCAAAGCTCATCTCGCTGGGAGTATGGATTTTTCTACCCATTGATCTTGAGTCATCTTAGAGCTGCTGACCTTGCCTGGTGAAAAGTTGCATCAAGAGGGAATTAGGACGACACGTTAGGAGCTGTCAGTATTTCTCCATTTAAAGTTTGGAACTTATGAACCTTCTGGGGATAATTTCTTGTTTAATGATCATCTGAAATGCCCTCCTTAACATGGGTAATTATAGTTGCCAGATGAGTCTGTTAAGAGGGGAGTTTTCACACCTGCCTTGGAAGTATCTTAGCACCTCACCGAGTTCTTATTGAAGTTCAGTAAACAATACAATAATAATAATTACTTCTGTGATAGTAGGTAATTGTACTAGATGTAAAATAGTTTTCCTGTGGCTGATTATTTGCACAGTCATTACTAAAACGGCTAAATTGCATTACGAATATATAACCAATGTCAACATTTTTATAGCCTGTGTCTACATTACATAACACACACTGAGGAATTTAATTTGTTGACCAAATTTAGCTTTAAAAACAATTAAGATGTGCTAACTGTCCATTAGCATATATATTTGTAACTGTAAAACTGTTGTGTGTGTAAAAAATAGTTTGTTGATTTAAGGACAAATCTTGGAATATCCAGTACATTGGTTGACCTTTAAAGAAAAAAAAAAAGGAAAACTGACATCATTCTCAATTATCATATTACTTTAATTAAATATTATACTCAAGGGTATATAAAATGGCTTCTTGTAACCTCTGACCAAGAACCCACATTTTGAGTGGGCAAGAACTATTACATTTGTAATTGATTTATTTCACCTGTGTGTCTGCTGACACTATCCTTGACCTTTTATGGTGAAGATGTGATTTGGATTGTAGAGATTCTTCAACTTCTCTTTGGTGCTTCAGACAGTGAAATTGGAAAGAGTAAACCTTCCCTGAGTAGCATCTTTTAAGGAATAGGTGCTAATTTTAAAGACACCAACAAATGAAAACTTTGTTTATGTAATGTTATGTAATGGCACTCTTCAGTCATAATGAAGAAATATGGAATCAAACTCAGTTTCCAAAATTTTGGTTCTTGATAGATTATTTCTCTTATAGCAGAGTTCTCATCATCGTCCGATATGTTATAGCCATCACCTATAGGAAGGTGATCTTAAATATGGGTTGAGCATTTTAAAATCAGATAATCTAGATGCAAAATGAAATTCCTTATCCAGATGCTCTGGTCTACATTTTGCTAAACGTAAGAGTCATAAAATGGTAATCTGTGAGCCACGTCTAGGCTATCTGTGTGTTTTGCCTCACCTTGATGGTAGATAAGAGAATTGGATTTGAATGCCTTTAGATGGGGCACGTGATGTCTAGTGTATAATTGTCCCAGTGCTCCCTTGTACCAGGTACCCTTTCTGCTTCACTCGTAAATTACTTATCTGGCTCCCGTAGGCATTAGAGTTTGTAGCCCCAGGATGCTCGTGAACATTCGCTAAGATGCTTGGATGTCAGGAAGACATAATCAGTGGAATAAGGAGCCCAGTTGTCTTGTCCATCTCTGTGTCCTTGTGCATTCAAATACTTGTTCACTGAATCACTGAACAGAAGACTGACTTAAGTATAGGTAAAGAACCTTGGCTGACCTTGTTATGCTTGTGTTGAGCGCTGCTCTCTGTTCTCTTTTCTCCTCTGGCTTGTGGTCTCTCCGTGGTGGTAATACCATGTGTAGGGGTGGCTCTCAGTTCTCTCTGAAAGGAAGTTTGACTGAGTCGCCTTCCAGAGAGCTAGACGGTTATTCACTAAAAGATGCGTTCATTGAATGCATCTAAGCTTCAACCCTGTGGCTTTCCCTGTCGCTGTTGGGTGGTATTTTATACTCTCTCCCGTGTGATTAGCTGACATTATGGAGGAGGTCTCCACTTTGTTGGCAAAAATGTTCAGAGAGAATGCTGTATGTCTATAGAGAAGGTCGGTAGTGGCCAAGTTGAATTTATCGAGATGGACTTAGCAGTGTCAGTTCCTGATGTTTGTCAACATTCTGTTGATTTATATTTCCCAAAGTTCTATCTTAAAAGGATCAAATGTGCCATGTGTTTTTTTTGGGGGGGGGATTGATATACATGCATGTATCCATATCTAATAAATACGTATGTGTTTATATCATATGTATATAATATATACATATATGTTTATATAATACATGCATAATAATGGGTATATATATAAAAAAATACTGCTTTCATTTCATTCCAAATAAAATAAATAACAATAATAATAGGATTTTAGTTTTGTTGAAAGAAATTTACTCTAGTTAAAAATCGATGCTGCTAGCACAGGCAGATCAGCTAGGTGGTTTTGTGACCAGCTAGAGGGGTGGGAGGGAGGGAGACGCAAGAGGGAAGAGATATGGGAACATATGTATAACTGATTCACTTTGTTATAAAGCAGAAACTAACACGCCATTGTAAAGCAATAATACTCCAATAAAGACGTTAAAAAAAAAATCCATGCTGCTGCAGTGATGAACACTGGTGTCTCCGCTATAGCGCTACATACGCACCCTGCGTCCTGCAAAATCACGCACTGAAAATAACAGGCTTATGGGAAAAACAGGATTGAGGCTGACTGCTGAAAACATTTGGAACTTCGTAACCAGGAACAAAAACAAAACCAAATCTAATAAAAATACAGGTCAGTTAAATCTCCACCAGGCTGGTGTTTGCCCTCCCCAGGTCAGTCCATCCTTTACAGTCTTCAAATTGGGCTTGTGCTTCTTTCTTCTCTCTGTAGATCACAGATGTCATTCTCTTCTAATAGAGACCATTTTCACTGAAATTAAATCTGGCCCAGAGCATAGCCCTCTGCATTCATCTGTATGGAGAGAAATCTTTCTGTAGCTTCTTCATCTGTAATTTGCAGCATTGCTAGGCAAGTTAAGATGGTGGAAAGGTAGTAGTGCTTGATGCCACGATCGGCCCCTACTCATATTAAAGGAAGGCACTTGAGTGCGTTTCCAGCTTTGTTCTAAGGTCTTCAAACATCTTTGTCTTTCTCTTGCCTTGTGAGAGCTCTTTCCTATGATTGCTTAAAAATATTAACAAACGATGAAAATCACATAAGAATCAACACAACTTGTTACATTGGCATATTCTCCTACTTACCACTCGTGCCTGAGGTGAAACGTGTAGTCACAGAACAAATGGTCAGTGATAAAACTTCTTGAATCTCTGTACCAGTATTTGCAGAGGCAAATATCATCAAAGAAAATATATCGGATGAGTTGAATCGATTTCTTGGCACATGGTAGGCACCTGAGGAGTATTGAATGGGTGTATGATTCTCCCAGCTTTTGAAAGTTATTTTAAATGATCCCATGTGGGTAGATATCAGCTTGTTTTCAAGTAGTATAGACTTATGTGAAGTCATTCCTCATCACATAAGATCATTTCTTCAGGGGCTTAAACTGTCCTTGAAAGGAGTTTATATGGCTTCTTGCAGCCTGATCAATTGATAAGGGGTGGTTCAGGCATGGTAATTAGCAAAGATCTTAAGTATTGGAGACACATTTAGCTTCCAAAGATGTGGGTCCTTTTCGGCATCTCTTGGATGGTGAAGAGAGGTGTAGATGTGGCTGAATTCATAACACCATCATTCATTTGCTCATTTCACATAAATAGAACAGCAAACATATCCCAGGCACTATACTAGGGAAACATGAGATTGTGCTCCCTGGACCTATGGTCTAGTGCAAGACATAGTTAAGAAAGTAGGCAGTTTGCCGTGCTGTGGGAAGAGTGTTAGTACAGGGCAAAATGGGGTTCTCTAAGACCGTGGGAGGACCAGCCTTGGGGGAATGAGAGAAGGCTTTCCAGAGGAAGTGATGACTGTGGAGAACTTTGAACTAGGAAATGAGCATGATCAGGTTTGCAGGACTTATTGAGAATATTTATCTTTTCTGTTTTTGAAAGCAGTTTATATTTATTGTTGCATCTTGGAAAAATACAAGCATAAAGAAAAAAATTATAATACCTAAGCTAACTATTATTATACATTTAGCATACACTTGATGTTTATTAAATACTACTGTGATATCTGAATTAAAATGATAGCTTTCTTGGTGTAGATACAAATATAAGAGTGAAATTACTTTCTGTACGTATTTATGTAATTAAAATATCAAATTGGAACATAGCATACATATTGTTTTATAACCCTTTTTTATATATGTATACATATATATATATAAAATGAGCATTTCTTTCTATCTTAAAATATTACTCCATATCGGGATTTTTAATGACAGGCCAATTTTCACTTGAATAGATGCACTATTTTGTGTATAACTGATCCCCTGTTGTTGGACATCTAGATTATTTTCCATTTATAAACCATTTAAATATTGCTGTTATTAACCTCCATGAACATAATTTTGTGTCGTCCTATCATTTTCCTGAGGATAAATTCTGAGAAGTGAAATTTCTAGGTTGAAGAATGCTAACATTTTTAACACCGTTGATACATAATCTTAGATTGCCCCTCAGAAATGGACAGTGGCTTAGTCTGGAGGAAGACTACAAGTATGGTGACCAGTTAATATGCTCTTTCAGTAATTGAAACAACTGATATTGGCGACTTGAACCAAAGGAGTGGTAGTAGAGATGGAGAGAAATGGTTGGAATTGAAAGATTTAAAAAGAATCGACATAATTTCGTATACCAGTCAGGATTTTGTCTGGCTGCTTATAATAGAAAATGTACAGTAACAGTGGCTTAAACAAGGTTTATTTTCTTACACGAAATAAACTTGGAGTTAGGCAGTCCAGGGTTAGTGTGATGCTCCATGAACTTCTCAGGGTATCAGGCTCCTTCTGTCTCTTTCATCTTCAGCTGTGGCTTCTACCCTAAGGTCACTGCTTGATCTAAGGTGGCCATGGAGCTCTAGCCATCTTTTGTGTAAGAGCTTGGAGGAAACAGGAGGGAGGGAGGGGCTTGAGTCATCCTCTATAAACAGCTGCTGGAAGTTCCATGCAATCCTGCTTTCGTCTCATTGGCCTGAATAATTATATGGTCACACCTAGCTGCAAAGGAGGCTGGAAAATATGATTTTCAGCTGTACTCTCCTCTTCCCTGCTCAAGTAAGACTTGACTGACAGTATGTAGGGATTGAGGGAAAGGCAGGAGTTGTGGGATAACTTTGTGGTTTCTGTTTTGGTCCATTAGGTGGATGGTGGAACCAGTCATGGAGGTAGAGACCTGAGGAAGAAGCATTGAGTGGAGGAAGTGGGGACGGTGGAAAGGACAATGAGTTCAGAGTGTTTGTGGGACATCCAGGTATAGATGTTCATAGCAGTGGGTCATGTGAGCCTGAGACTCAAAAGCGTTATCAGTCATGGAGATAGAGATTGGAAATCATTAGTGTATAGATTATAATGAAAGCCAAAGGACAGGGTATAAACATGAGGAGAGTCCAATGGAGGAGGACTGGAGAAAGTGGACATTTACAGGATGGAAGAAGAGAAAGAAGATCAGATTTACAAGGAATAGCAAGAGAGGTAGAAGGAAAAACAAGAGGCTTTGCTGTTATGGAAGGCAGTGGAAAAATGCATTTCATGAAAGGGGTCAACAGGGTCCTTTGGGCTTAATAACCAATAAGTCATTGGTAACCTTAAGGGATATATTCCATAGAGTGTGCTGGTGGGAGGGCTGGATTGCAGTGTGACAGTGACGGGGTGTGTGTGTGGAATGTGGATGTAGAGACATCTTACATGGTTAACACTTTCAAGAATCTTGAGTGTGACAGCCATAAAAAAGAATGAAATAATGCCATTTGCAGCAATGTGGATGGACCTAGAGATTATCATACTAAGTGAAGTAAGTCAGACAGAGGAAGACATATCATATGATATTGCTTATATGTGTAATCTAAAAAAGTGGTACAAATGAACTTATTGACAAAGCAGAAACAGACTCAGACATAGAAGACAAACTGATGGTTACCAAAAGGAAAAGGTGGGGGATGGATAAATACGGAGGTTGGGATTAGCAGATACACACTACTATATGTAAAATAGATAAACAACAAGGTCCTACTGTATAACACGGGGAACTATATACAATATCTTATGGTAAACTATATGGAAAAGATTCTGAAAAAGAATATATCACTGTGCTGTACACCAGAAACTAATACAACATTGTAAATCAACTAGTCTTCAATTAAAATAAAAAGAATCTTGAGTTTGATAGGAGAGAGTGAGTGTGGTATCGAGGGGTGAAGTGGGAGAATGGATCAGCCATCTCCATTCTCCTAGTTCTATACATGCTCTGCTACTTTGGATGACTTGGATAACAAAAAATTGTGATACACACTTTGGGCTATTGGACTTACATTCTTAGAAGAAGTGATTTTCCATGAATTCTACAAACCTCTCTCCTGCTGAACTATGACAGTTGGGTCCAATGTCTTCAGTAATTTTAGCTGGAGAAAAAGAGTAGAGCATGTTTAATATCGTCACCCAGAACCTTTCAAAATAAAATTTAATCAAGGAAAAGGTCTTGATATATTGAGTACAAGGAGATAAAGTTCTTCGTTAACGGGTTTGTTGTACTAGCAAGTCTCTGAGAGGAGAGATCACTGGGGTGCTGTTGATAAATGAATGTGATGGTGTTTTATGTGTCAGTTATTCAGTCAAACACTAAAGTAGGTGTTGCTCTGAGGTTATTTTGTAAATGTGATTAAGGTCCATAATCAGTTGACTTTAAGGGAGATTATTCTAGATAATCTGGGTGGACCTGATTCCGTCAGTTGAAAAGCCTTAAGAATAGAATGGAGGCTTACCTGAAGAAGAAGAAATTCCATCTGTGGATAGCAGCTTCAGCCTGGAAGAGTTCCAGGTTTCCCTTCCTAATGACCTGCCTTATGGACTTTAGACTTCCCTAGCCAGTTCCACAACTACATAAGCCAGTTCCTTGTTAGATCTCTTAATGTATATTTCCTAGTGGTTCAGCTTCTCTGAGTGAACCCTGATTGATACGGTCAGCGTACTCGCCCACATACCACCAGTTGGTAACACTGTGAAGCTAGACCTGTCTTTTAGTCTTTATGAACCTTGATGGCTTTTGCTGTAAAATGAGAGCTCTTCCATTTTTGAAATTCCTCCTTCTGATTGAGTCTTGTTACTTCTTCACATAAATACCGTACTTCTTGGTACCTGTCATCATCTTGTTTTTTTTGTTTGTTTGTTTTTTTTTGTGGTACGCGGGCCCGTCACTGTTGTGGCCTCTCCCGTCACAGAGCACAGGCTCTGGACGCGCAGGCTCAGCAGCCATGGCTCACGGGCCCAGCCGCCCTGCGGCACGTGGGATCTTCCCGGACCGGGGCATGAAGCTGTGTCCTCTGCATCGGCAGGCAGACTCTAAACCACTGCAGCACCAGGGAAGCCCCATCATCTTGTTTTTATGTAGGTGTGAAGACGGGCAAGCCCAGAGCTCCAAGAATCCTGCCATTGCTTTGTCTTTTGGAGTTGTTCCCTGGAGCCATGCTTGGGATGGCAGGCAGAGGTGGTGTTGGACCCCTGGGGAGGCCTCCTCTGGGTCTGAAATTGACCCCAGCCTTGAGTTAGCGTCTGCTCTGATCGTTGAGTGAATGATGGGGGTTGTGGGATAGCTCCTCTTGGTCTTGATCCATGCCTTGTTGTCCCTCCTTCCAGCTAATTGTCTCCCTCTGACATTGCCCAGTTAGCCTGAGCCACTGGGTGGAAGCAGATGCCTCCAAAGGTCCTGTTGCTCCGGTGCGATGCCCATCCGTTGACCAGGCCTATATAAAGCTGTGATCGGGTTCCTGGGAAGCCTGGGAGAGCCATAAGTTTGTCATTTTATGTCCTGCTTTCTCTTAACCATGTGTTTGATAATAGAAAACCTAATGCAGTTTATAATCATAGATATTTTTATCAATAAAATGTTAAATAGTAAAAAATAAAAAATATTCTTCGTTCACTCCAGTCATCCTGTCCCTCCCGGAATCCCCCCAGTGTCAATCTATCACCACATTGCTTTCTCAGTGACTTACAGAAGCATCACTGTGGAGACTGGAGGGACATGTATGCGGGACTGGGGCCCTGGGCCACACTCTGCCACACCAGGAGTTCCCCTGCCGAGGGGCCACCACCCTACTCTCAGATTCGTGATCAGGGAATTTTCCTCTTTGATTTTCATTTCCTCGTCTTTGAGTCTAGTGTTCTAAAAATTGTATCTCAAGGGCTCTTGCTAATAAACCATGGATCTTATATAAATGCTGGATTTGAATTTTATTTAAAAATAGTTATTTTTGTTCCGTAATCCACCAATCAAATATTTATTGTTTGGTAACTACGTGCCTAGAACTATGCTAGATGGTGGGGCTGCAGCCACAAACGTCTTTTAAACTGCTGTTCAGAATGGGATCATGAAAAAAACCTAACGCCCACATGTGCTTATATACCGCATTTTTAACACAAGGCAGTGTTTTTAGTATGTTAAAAGGGGCAGCCGGCTCAACTGTTTTTTGCAAGCAGACCTCAGAATACAGCTTTTCTTGCCATCTCTGGACATATAACTTGAACTTCCAGTACATGCACTGTATTAGCAACATTGTACGTCTGCAACGTTCTTAAAAATTTTTAGGCCTGTTCATATCTCCTCACGTGAAAGTGTACAAGCAAACACACTTCGTAGCACAATGCACCTCACTCCATTAAATACCACTCAAGGTTCCGGTGGTGCGGTGGTGAATGTTCTAGTCCTGGTGTAATAATCAGTGTGTGGCAATAACTGAATGGCTAAAGCTTTGTCTCTTCATATTGTATACAAGGTGGTGGTGGGGGTTTATTGAGAGTTCTGGGTCTTTCTGCCCTGACCTTTAAATTTGAGAGAAAGAATGTGAGCAGTTGTATGTTAAAGGTTCAACCATGAAACAAACATCAGACTTCAGGATCAGTTAGAGTGAAGGACACCCTGAGATGGCAAGGCGAGATTATGAAACCGAACCAAATCTGATACCACTTGCAGCTGCTTTTCGTAGCAAATCAGAGATTATTTTCTTACGGACAAGCAAACCACATGCGGAAATAAATTGCCGAGGCTGTCATCGGAAGACAGTTACATCCTCAGACCTCATTTAAAAACTTTGCTCTTAATCAGAATAGGTTTTATCGCTCTCACGAGTTAACTCAGCGATAAGGAAGTGTCATGTTATACTTACAGAAGACACGTCTCCACTAAGAAGTTATCCCATGTATCTGATTTTATGTGTTAGGTTTCCTGGAACCATTTTGATGGGGGAAAAGGGTTCCATTCCCGAACTCCAGAATTTTCTGCTGGATTCTAAGCTCTGTGAGGGCAGGGGCCATGTCTTGTTTCTTCCATGATTGTCGTCTCGAGTTGTGGCGCTTTGTTGGGAACATAATAATCTTTCAATAAATATTTGTTGAATGAGTCATTGAAAATATTCAAAACCTATGCTCCTCGGCCACCTCGGCTTTCTCTTGAGTGAGCATCCTTTATTGTTTCCTCTCGCCCTTTTCGAAGATTACTTCAGATCGTCCTTGAAATTCAAGTTTCCATTTTGCCTTCCATCAGATCTTATATAGGTTTATTAGGTAACAAAAGTCCCTGAAGGTGAATTCAAGCATTCAAGTCATTGTCCTTCATTGTGGGTGACAACTGGATTGAGAGTGGCCCTTCTCTGTTAAATGCTGCATGTGACAGGGCCCCTCTCACGCTGACACATACAAAGACCGCCCTACAGTTTGCAGCCACCTCTGCCATGGGCAGCTCTGCCTCTCTACTCAAGCCTCAGTGTTGTGGCCCAGTTTGATACGCACCATCCGTTTTAGGTTGGTCTGCCTAGAACTGGGGTCTGAACTGGAGAATTGTATCCAGAGGAATTACTGAAGGATGCTCTTGGGAGACACACCTGTAAGGAAGTGAGGAATGCAGGATGGGACAGATGGTGAAGCAGACCAGCAGCGAGGTTAACACTGAGGTCTCAGCAGATCCTCAGGAAGGCTTGGGAGCTGGGATGGCTCTTCAGAAATGTACCATATTGAGGCCAGGGAACTGGACTTTCATATCCCTAAGTCAGGCAGCTGTTGCTGGTAAGCTGCCCCTTGGCGGCGGTGGGGGGAATGTATTGTTGGGCAGGGCAGCTCCCTGTGGTGGAGGGCAGTTCCCTTTGAGGGGCACATCTATGAGTCTTTAGCAGCATGGATATTCCTAGAATTGAGGGGATGGGCACATCGACCCTGAAAAGGGGACCTGGGTGGAGTATCACGTTATCCAATAGCATCAATTCTTGCCGTTCACTGATTGATGGGTGAATCTGTCTGCTCCGGATCCACCAGAATACATGTCTGTCACCTAGGTTGTATTTTAGGTTATTGGTCCCTCCCAAAGACATCATTTGTCGTTTGACAGCTTCTTGGGGCAGCCCAGGTCTTGAGTACTGACACACTGGCCACGTGTTGGGATCGTGCTTGTGATTCCTTATCTCTCTATCCAGCGTGCAGCGTAGGATCGCATGCGGGGAGGTATTTCACAGGCCGTCATTTCTGTTGGGTCTCCACCCCTTATTCTTGAGACGTTGTCCTTGACTGGCTCTACCACTCCTCGGTTGCCTTTATGTCCTCATCTCCTGCTGCCTGTTCCTTAAACTTGGAGCTTCTTAATAGTGTTGACTGAAGGTTCTTCTGTTTTCTTATTGTGCTACAGTGACTATATAGGTGATGCCCAAGTCCCTGACACTTTGCCTGTTTTTTTTTTTTTTTCCCCTGAGCTCCGGAGATGATCTCCATCTAACCCTCTTGGGCTCTTTAAACTCAGTATATCCAAAATTGAACTTATGTTCAACCTATGTAAGACGTGCTTTTCCTTTTGTTGTTCCTAGCCTCAATAGTACCTCCATCCACCTGTTCCATAGCTAGAAACATGGCCTCCTTTGTTTTGCCCCGTCATCATGTGTGTTCTGTTGAAGCCGCATCCTGAATATTTCTTGAGCCCGTCCTTTTCTCTTCATGTTCACTCTCACCACTTTAATTCAGGAGACAACTTCCATTGTTTCAGTCACTCTGCTACCTCTCAGCTGATATCTATGCATCTAGTTCAACTTTTCTCCATACTGCGCTCACAAAGGTCTTTCTTTCTTTTTATTTTAAAGGGTTTTTTTTTTTGATAAATTTATTGAGTTATTTTTTGGCTGCGTTGGGTCTTCATTGCTGTGTGCGGGCTTTCTCTAGTTGCAGTGAGCGGGGGCTACTCTTCGTTGCGGTGCGTGGGCTCTAGGTGCACAGGCTTCAGTAATTGTGGCTTGCAGGCTCTAGACGCAGGCTCAGTAGTTGTGGCGCACAGGCTTAGTTGCTTCGCGGCATGTGGGATCTTCCCGGACCAGTGCTCGAACCCGTGTCCCCTGCATTGGTAGGCGGATTCTTAACCACTGCGCCACCGGGGAAACCCAAAGGTCTTTCTAAAATCCCCATTTTACTACTGTCTCTCCGGATGAAGTATCTTTAAGTGATGTATAGGCTCTGCGCGATTTGGCCCCTTCTCATCTTCTGCTAGTTCTCCAGTTACAGCAGATATTCCATCCAGAGAGCTCTGCTCTCGGTTCTTGATGTTCCATGTGCGGTCCTTTAATCACACCCTCCCAAGCGACTGGGCGCTCTTCATTACCAGCCCTGCCACAATTTTGCTTCCTTAATTCTTGCTCAGCCTTTAGGTCTCAGCTGAGATGTTGCTCTTGGCAAAACTTCCCCGACTCATCAAGGGTTTTCTTTGGGCTCCTGTAGAACCCTGTTCGTCTCTCATCACAGCACTCATGTTCATAGGTGGTAATGTGTTAACTCATTCTCTGAATCTCCCACTGGGTTGTAAGTTTTGAGAGGGCAGGGATTCCCTCTGACTTGTTCCATCTTTAGCACCTAGCACAGTGCAAGACTCAGAAAACAATCTAATGAAAGAATTAACCTGTGCAGGTCTTTCATTTACGTGAAAGTTGAAATTGTCTCAGATATTTCTACAGTCTGTTTTGTAGGAAGCTGGAAGTCATTTTCAATCTTTCAGTTTTCCTAAGGGTGTCTAAGTTTTGAGTCTCTTTTCTGTGTCTTTATTGATCAATTAATAGTTATTTGGTTTCTCATAAGCAGAACTCACTGACAGCATTCGGCTTTGTGTTATCAGTAAAGCTAATACAGTCTTGTATTCAAAGGATTATTGAATCTTGGAGTTGGGGGAGAGTTTTGAAGTCCTCTGCTCAGTCTTTCACTAACATTTCCACCAAGTGATCAGAATTGAGGGACTCTTTTACTCTTCTGAAGGAGACAAGTGCTGGAGATGCTAAAAGTGGCTGTTTGTCTTCACTAAAAGCTGAGTGTGTCATCCATGAGACAGAGATGATATCTTCCTAGACTCCTCTGGAGAGTTGCCTTGGAAATCTTGATGTCATTATCACTTTCTTACGCAAGACTTAGTAAAGAAGGCCAGTGAGGCTCCGCGCAGCCTTGAGCCTTGTTTAATTCTCTTGTTGATGGAGAATGGGGTTAGGACCTGCCTCACCGACTGACATCACAGGCCTTGACATTATGGGGAGCCCTTGATATCTAAACTTTTCCTGGAAATCCAGACTCGTTTATGAACTGTTGGAAGTCAGATCAACTCATGGAATCCCAAGCTCCTTTGGCATTAAAACGTGAATGGGTAGCATTTTAGTGTCCTGATAGTTACATTGCTGTGTTTACTTGTCTGCATTGCCACCTAAAACCACGTTCACTTTGGAGAATATGGTACACATGGTGGTTTGTGGAACAGACTTTGGTAAGGGTCTTGCAGTTAATAAAAAGGGGAAAGGAACCACGCAATGGCTGCCTTTGGGATGTAAGAACATAATGGATCTTCTTCAAATTATTGACCTAATTTTCTCTCCAAAATTGATGTATATTTTAGTACCATGTAGGATTGTCACAGATTGTTTTCTTGTCTTGGTTATCAAACATGGCAGTGATTCCAAAGGCTTTGAAATCTTGAGGCATTTCTATGTTTTATTACCCCTCCACTCTCCAACTCTTGTGTGGCTATGTCTATGGCATTGACTTTTTGGGAAGCTGTTGCAAATCCCATTCGCTTTTGACTTAATGAATTGGTGTATCTTTTGAAGAAATCAGATCTCTGATCCTGGTTGATGTATAAAGAGGTTTTTGAAGTGTAACTCCCTATGATTCTTGTATAAAATAGTCTTATTAATAATAGTAAAAACAGTAATAATAGTGTTTAATGAGTGTTTTCAGTGTGCCAGACACTGTGTATATCGTCATGTGCATTATCTCATTTAGTTCTTCCTGTGGGATTCGCACTAGTTAGTAGTATCCCCATTTTACGATTCAGAAACTGAGGCTCACAGCCACCAGATGGTAAAACCAAGATCTACGCGATGTCATCTGAGGTACTCACCTCTTGGTAATTTATAAGATGCCTGTAGTTTTCCTTCTCACCTCTTGGTGAATTATAAGATGCCCGTAGTTTTCCTTCTAACTTCCCTCCTTTTGTTACTAGGTGATGTTTCTGCGCTAGCACTCTTCTGCACCTGTGCTTCACACAGAATCCCAGGTGGTATAGGTCAGTGGGTGTTATACCAAAAACAAGAAAAGGAACAGGAAAATCCTTCTGCTTCCTCATACTTCTGGCATGAAAACATAATTATGTATGTTGTATTGTTCAAGACAGGGATGACACAGGCCAGCCTGTGTGTTGGCCTGGGAAGGAGTTCGTGTGAAGTGAGTTAATTGGGACGGGAAATCTTCCGTTTGAGTCTGTCTGAGTAGATGTTTTTCAACACTGCTTTCAGTCATGCTGCTTCAGAAATAGTGATGGCTCTGCCACCTAGTAATGATGATGCAGGAGCCAATTTCAGTGGCCTTGGTGCTGGTCGGCCTCACTCAGGCTTTTGCATTGAGGAGAAGACTGGTTTTGAGGGCAGTTGGTAACATTTCTTGGTCAGTGTCGTTTCATTCTTTCAGCGTATTTATGAGTCTCTGTGCATTTCTCCACGTGCTTTTTGTTTTGTTTTGTTTTGGTTTTGTTTTGGTTGGCATGGTGTTTGCATCCCGTCATGATTGGAACTGGCAGGATGGTGTGTTTGAAACTCTTTCTTTACTGCCATATACTGTGGTGCCTGTTGGACAATGGTGCCTTGGTTGTATGGATTTGTCCTCAAAACAGCTAGGCTTTGCATGGGTGAGGCAAATAATCCCAGATTCTAGTAGACAGGTCTGTACACTTGGCTGAAAAGAATATATTAACAGAGCATTCACAATTCTTTTTTTATTTTTTAATTGAAGTATAGTTGATTTACAATGTTGTGTTAGTTTCGGGCGTACAGCACAGTGATTCATATATATATATATATATATATATATATATATATATATATATATATATTCTTTTCAGATTCTTTTCCCTTATAGGTTATTACAAAATATTGAGTATAGTTCCCTGTGCTATACAGTAGGTCCTTGTTGGTTATGTATTTTATATATAGTAGTGTGTATATGTTAATCCCAAACTCCTAATTTATCCCTTCCCCCTCTTTCCCCTTTGGTAACCATAGGTTTGTTTTCTACATGTTTCTAATCTTTATTAAAAGTAAGTTGATATGTACAAATAAGTTGAAGCTTTATATCAATACTTGAATACAAAGAACCAGAAGGAGAGAAGTAGTACAATTTTTTCACCATCTGCATGACAAGCTGTAAAGTACTGACACTCATTTATCCATGTACTTTTCTAGAAGAAACTCAGTTTGAATAGATAGGAAAACTGAGATATGAGACAACACGTATACATACACAAACGCACATGATTTATTTCTTTCCTAGGTGTTTTACGTTGAGTTGTCCAGATGGCCTGACATTTCTATTGATTTTAGAAAAGAGTCTTAGGGACTTCCCCGGCAGTCCAATGGTTAGGACTCCGTGCTTCCACCGGACGAGGCATGGGTTCGATCCCTGGTTGGGGAACTAAGATCCCACATGCTATGCGGCATGGCCAGAAAAAAAAAAAAGGAAAGAGTCTTAGAGGTTGGGATGTCTTAGATGTCACCTAGTCTCCTTCCTCAACCAGCACATACATCCTTCACATATGATCACCCCGTTTCTCCTAGAAAACTTTCAAAGGAAATAGGGTGCTCTGTCTTGAAGGGCAGCCTCTTCCATTTTGGCCTAGCTGTTGGAAAATGCCTTGTTATGGTGAGCCAAGGTCTGCCTTCTTGTGCAATTTCTACCTGTTGATAAGAGCTGTGAATTCAGTCACCAAGAGCTATCAGTTTCATTTCCTAGGTAGCTCCATTTCCCCTACTGCCATTCTAGTCCAAGCCATCCCTCTCTGCCTTCTGGAAGAAACAATAGCCTCTTAACTGGACTCCCAACATTTCCTCTTTGCCACTCTCTGTTCCCATACTGTATCTAAAGTGATTGTTTGAAAAGGTAATTCTGAACATGTCACTTTCTTCCTGAAGTCTTCAATGGCTTCCTGTTGCTCTCGGGCAGAAATTCCAAATACTTAACATGATCTGAACCTGCCTACCTTTCCAGGCTCAGCTAGGACGGCTCTCCCTTTTCTTCTCTGTGCGCCACTCTTGCTGCCTCTTTTCAGGCATCCAAACGTTTTTTGCCTCGCGACCTTTACTCATGCTGTTTCTTGTGCCCGGGAGACCCCTGGCCCAGCCTGGTCTCCTTTTCCATCCCCTTTCAGCTCCAAAGGTGATTCAAGTATGCCTTCCCTGACTCCCAGACCACCGTAGACCTCCCTGTTAGGTATTCTCTGAGCATCCTGTGCTTCTCCTCCACAGCATTGGTCCTTGTAATCAGTCATTAATTAATTAATTAATTTTTAACATCTTTATTGGGGTATAATTGCTTTACAATGGTGTGCTAGTTTCTGCTCTATAACAAAGTGAATCAGTTATACATATACATATGTTCTCATATCTCCTCCCTCTTGCGTCTCCCTCCCTCCCACCCTCCCTATCCCACCCCTCCAGGGGGTCACAAAGCACCGAGCTGATATCCCTGTGCTATGCGGCTGCTTCCCACTAGCTATCTACCTTACGTTTGGTAGTGTATGTATGTCCATGCCTCTCTCTCGCTTTGTCATAGCTCACCCTTCCCCCTCCCCATATCCTCAAGTCTGTTCTCCAGTAGGTCTGTGTCTTTATTCCTGTCTTACCCCTAGGTTCTTCATGACATTTTTTTTCTTAAATTCCACATATATGTGTTAGCATACGGTATTTGTCTTTCTCTTTCTGACTTACTTCACTCTGTATGACAGACTCTAGGTCTATCCACCTCATTACAAATAGCTCAATTTCGTTTCTTTTTATGGCTGAGTAATATTCCATTGTATATATGTGCCACATCTTCTTTATCCATTCATCCGATGATGGACACTGAGGTTGTTTCCATCTCAGGGCTATTGTAAATAGAGCTGCAATGAACATTTTGGTACATGACTCTTTTTGAATTTTGGTTTTCTCAGGGTATATACCCAGTAATGGGATTGCTGGGTCATATGGTAGTTCTATTTGTAGTTTTTTAAGGAACCTCCATACTGTTCTCCATAGTAGCTGAACCAATTCACATTCCCACCAGCGGTGCAAGAGTGGGTGTGGAGAAAAGGGAACAGTCGTTTATTTTTGCACTTATTTAAGGACTGTCTTCTTGGAGGCAGGGTCACATCTGGTTCAGTGGTGTATCTCCAGATACACCACTAGAGCATAAAAGGTGCTTGTGGAAGTCTTCCAAGTATTCCAGAAAGGTCTGGGCTACTAGAAATTAGGGCTGTTTTCTCCTCCAGAGTAAGCATCACTGTATTTTTTTTCCTGCTCTTATTGGATGTGTTTCCCAATCCTTTACCTTCCTGGTTGTTCTCTCCTGGATATATCTAGTCTATTTAGCACTCTACTTTAAATGTATTACCTAGAATAATTCTTGGTTTCATCGGTAAAGGCCACTTCTTGTAATTTGGACAGTGGACTTTTTATTAATTTAGTCTTAAGGAAAACCAGAACCTGAATTGCAGAATATTTAAAAAATAACATGAATGAAAACAATATTCATAGAACTTCTGTACAATGGGTGCTTAGAGGAACATTTTTAACCTTAAACACATACATTAAAAACAGAAAAGAATAAAGTCAGTATTCATTTCAAAAAGTTAGAAAAAGAACAACAAAATGAATAAAGGGAAACAATAAAGAAGGAATAAGTGTAAATAAAAACATTAATAAAGTAGAAAAGAGAAAAACAGTAAAATAAGTGTATTGAAGGATTTACTAGCTTTTTTTGGATGTCCAAGTTTTACATATATATTTTTTTACTATTTTTAAAAATTGTCAAATATATATATTTGACCCTTGAAAGATGCTACAGTTAGAGGCACTGACCCTCCACACAGTTGAAAATCCATGTGTAACTTAGAGTTGGCCCTCTCTTTCTGTGGTTCTTCCATATCCGTGGTTCCACATCTGTGGATTCAACCAACCTCAGATTGTGTAGTACTGTAGTATTTACTATTGAAGAAAATCCACGTATAAGTAAGTAGACATGTGCAGTTTAAACCTGTGTTGTTTAAGGATCACCTAGATTACATAAAATTTGCCATTTTAACAATTTTAAATATACAGTTCAGCAGCATTTAGTATTTTCACACTGTTTTGCAACCATCACCACTGCCTTGCTCCAGAACATGTTTTGTTGTAAAGGAAGCTGGCCTTCATGAATGGAGCACTGGATCAAGGGTCCTGTGATCCTGCTATGTTGTTACTGTTATTATTATTATTTTCTTTTTTTGGCTGCACCACGTGGCATGTTGGATCTTAGTTCCCCAACCAGGGATCAAACCCGTGCCCCTTGTAGTGGAAGCACAGAGTCTTAGCCACTGGACCGCCAGGGAAGTCCCCAGAACATTTTTTTTTATCACCCCAGGAGGAAACCCTATACCTGTTAAGTGCTCATTCCCCATTTCCCTAGCCGGGCAACCACTAATTGCTGTCTGTATGGATTTGCCTAGTTTGGATATTTCATATGAATGGAACCATGGAGTACACGGCCTTTTCTGTCTGGATGTTTTTCTTCCTATAGTATTGTCCAGGTTTATTCAGGTGTGGCGTGTAGTCAGAATTTCATTTTTGTGGCTGAATAATATTCTGTAGTATTTCATGTATACCACATGTTTTTATCCCTTCATCTGTTGATGGACACTTGGGTTGTTTCCATCTTTTGGCCAGTATGAATAATGCTGCTATGAGCTTGGCTTACAAGTATCTGTTTGAGTTCTTTTTTTTCAGTCCTTTTGGTTCTATAGCCAAGAGTGGAATTGCTGGGTTATGTTGTAATTCTTTAACTTTTTGAGAAACTGCCTAACTGTTGTTCACTACATCTACACTGTCTTGCATTCTCACCAGCAGTGTATTGAGGGTTACGATTTCTCTGATTCTTTACTTGTACTTGTTGCTTTACTTGTAAAAAGAAATTGTAGACATCTTTGTAGTTAAGAAATGCTATCTCACTGTGGTTTTGATTTGCATTTCCTTAGATGACTAATGGCATTGAACATCTTTTCATGTGCTTGTTGGCATTTGTATATCTTCTTTGGAGAAATGTCTGTTCAAGTCTTTTGCTCATTTTTAAATTGGATCGTTTGTCTTTTTGTTGTTGAGTTATAGGAGTTCTTTATATATTCTGGATATTAAACCCCTATCAGATATATACTTTGAAAATATTTTCTTGCTTTCTATGGGCTGTCTTTTCAGTCTCTTGTCAGTGTCTTTGGATGCACAAAAGTAGTAATTTTAATGAAGTATCTATTTTTCCTTTTGTTGCCTGTGGTTTTGGTTTCATACTTAGGGTAGAACTTCTAGTACTCTGTTGAAAAGAAGCGGAGAAAGTGGGCATTGTTGTTTTGTTCCTTATCTTAGGAAATAGGTTTCAGTATTTCATTACTGAATATGATATTGGCTGTGTATTTTTCATAAATGCGCTTTACCATGTTGGAAAGTTTCCTGTTCCTGATTTTCTGACATTTTTATTATGAAGGAGTGTTGGATTTTATCGAATGACTTTTGTGTGTCAGCTGAGATGATCATGTGTTTTTTTCTTCATTCTGTTAATGTATTACATTTATTGATTTTTATATGTTGGACCACCCATGCATTCCTTGGATAAATCCCACTTGGTCACGAAGAATGATCCTTTTTATATGCTTCTGGATTTGGTTTGCTAGTATTTGGTTGAGGATTTTTGCATCTATATTCATAAGAGATATTAGCCTGTAGTTTTCTTTTCTTGTAATCTTTGTCTGGCTTTGGTGTCAGGGTAATGTTTACATCATAAAATGAATTAGGTATTTATTCCCTCCTCTTCAGTTTTTTTTTGAGAGGGGGAAGAATTTGAGAAGTATTGGTATTAATTTCTCTTTAAATGTTTGTTAGAATTCACCAGTGAAGCCATCTGGTCCTGGCCTTTTCTTTGTTGGGGAGTTTTTTTTTATTGATTCAATTTCCTTACTTGTTATAGGTCTATTCAGATTTTCTATTATTTCTTGAGTTAGTTTTGGGTAGTTTGTTGCTAGGAATTTTTCCATTTCATGAAGGTTATCCAGTTTGTCAATGTAGGTATCCAACAAACTGGATAACCTACATGAACAATGCTATTTGTTCAGAATATTCTCTTATAATTCTTTTTATTTCTTAAGGTCTGTAGTAATGTTTCTTCTTTCATTTATTTTAACATTTGGTTCTTCTCTCTTTTTTTCTTTGTCATGTATTTAAAGTTTCTCAACTTTGGGTTGATCTTTTCAAAGACCAACTTTTAGGTTCATTGATTTCTCTGTTGTTTTTCTGGTCTCTATTTGTTTATCTCAACTCTAATTTTTTTTATTTCCTACCTTCTGCTAGCATGGCTTATTTGTTTTTCCCTTTTTAGTTTCTTTAAGTTATACAGTTAGGTTATTGATTTGTAATCTTTATTCTTTTAAAATGTGTTTATAGCCATAAATTTCTCTTTGAACACTGCTTTCACTGCATCCGTTACTTTTGATATGTTTTCCTTTGAATATTTTCTAATTTTCCTTGTGATTTTTTTTTTCTTTGACCCCCTGGTTGTTTAAGTGAGTGCTGTTTAATTTTCACATAATTGTGAGTTTTCCCATTTTCATTCTACTATTGATTTCTCATTTTATTCTATTGTGGTCAGAAAAGATACTCTGTGTGATTTCAGTCTTTTTTTTTTTTTTTTTTTTTTTTTTTTTGCGATACGCGGGCCCCTCACTGTTGTGGCCTCTCCTGTTGCGGAGCACAGGCTCCGGACGCACAGGCTCAGCGGCCATGGCTGACGGGCCCAGCCGCTCTGCGGCATGTGGGATCCTCCCGGACCGGGGCACGAACCCGTGTCCCCTGCATCGGCAGGCGGACTCTCAACCACTGCGCCACCAGGGAAGCCCTGATTTCAGTCTTTTAAAATTTAGTAAAACTTGTTTTCTGGCCTAGCATGTGGTCCGTCCTGGAGAACATACTGTGTGCACTTGAGAACAATGTATATTCTGCTGTTGTTGAGTATCCTCTATATGTATGTTAGGTGGAATTGGTTTATCGTATTCTTCACATCATCTGTTCTCTTATTGATCTATCTGGTTGTTCTACTCTTATGAATGTGGAGTATTCAAGTCTCCAATTCTAGTAGAACTGTAGATTTCTCCCTTCCATTCTGTCAATTTTTGCTTCCTATATTGGGCTATTTGTTACATGCACATATGTTTATAATCATTATATTTTCTTGATAGAACGTGTGGGCATTTTACAAA